>NC_056725.1:591727345-591932009 GCF_019279795.1 Protopterus annectens
ACTATTCAAATTGTATTTTCTTCAGCTGCATTTTGATATAAAAATATGGTGTATCCTGTGATTAGTATGAAAACAGGTAATATTTAATGTGTGATGAGCTTTGATTTATTTGCAAACTATATTAAGTCAACCATGCAACCCTTTTAATAGCCAAAATGAATTGCATGTTGTACCCTTTCTATTATTGCACATTATAATGGTTGTAATAGATAAGAACATTGTGAAACACACTCCTTGAGTATGTATGCATGTGTGTGTATGTGTATGTATGAGCACAGTAAAATTATCCTGCTCAGGTGTGTGTGTGTCAGATGAATGCATGGGCATACTGAAATTAGACTTCACATGTGTGTGTATATTACACATGCAACTCTGCTCTGACCGAAGGACCTTGGAACCACATAATGTTGTTAAGAGTTTCACAGTTCTTTCTATTCAGAAAAATGCATATAAATATCCTGCCCTTTTTTATACTCTTAACTGTTTCTATTTTTAACCTATTTGTTAACCAGATATACTTAGTCTTCAGGAACAGTCTGGTTAAGTTATTTGCTGAAAGTGATATAGAAGGCAAACAGAAGAAGAAAGAACCAAACTCTGTACCCCCTCAGCTAGAGGAAGCATCCCATTAATAGCTCAGAGAGTTAATTGTCTGCACTAAATACTAGAATTTCACTCACTCCCACATTTTCTCAAAAGTCAATGAGGATTCAGTATTCACTGAGGTTTACAGTCAGCCATTAGTTTCACAGTTTTTCCTGTTCAGACAATGCATGTTGGTACAAAGCCTGTTATGCAGTTAATTTTTTAAGTGAATAAGAATGGACTACCACTTATCGATCTACAATTTTCCACCTATCCTTTAAAAATGTGCTCAGTCCTCAAAATGTTGGCCTTGTACACTTTGCAGAGTAATATATTATCTTTGATAATTGCTAGTTATAATTTCTTCTTTCAGCTTTTCCCGGTTAGAGGTCGCCACAGCGGATCACCTGTCCGCTCATGACTGGCAGTGGAGTTTTACAGTTTCGAGTTGCCAGCCTGGCGCCCAACCCCAAACACACACACACACACACACACACACACACACACTCACACCTAGGGCCAATTTAGTGTGTCCAATCCACCTACAGCATGTCTTTGGGATATGGGAGGAAACCCACGCGACCACAGGGAGGACATGCAGACTCCATACAGAAGGCACCTCAGCCAAGGATCGAACCAGGGAACCTCTTGCTGTGAGGCGACAATGCTAACCGCTGCACTACCGTGGCCGCCCAATTTCTAGTTCTAACTATGAAAACAATTTCCCCAGCTGAGTGAAGCAGAGTTCCTCCCTAACCCATTTCAAGTGTAACTTGGACAATTGGATGGGGACCAGGAAATTCATCCCTGGTTTGACACCTATGTCTCTAATGGACTCAGGCAACCTGCAAATGTTTTATCTCCCAGGCCCTTGCTTGTAAATGTTTCACCTCCCAAACCCCTGCTTACACTTAACAAGGGTATCAGAATTTGTCAGACATTTGGGATGCATGGCTAGGCTTAAAAAGGTCCTTGTGGTTGTTAGCATAGTAAACACCTATGAACCTATTAAAATACTATTTTTAGAAGTATATTAGTATTCCATAAGCACATTTTTGTATAGCTCTGTATAATAGCAGATACTGATTTCGATAGTTCTAATTCTGTGCTCTTTAATCCATAACGTTTCTGACAGATGTTCAGAAAATCCACATCCTAGTGTTAGGATGAAAACTATCAAAAGTGGATAAATGTTTTGCAAAAAATATAGACAAATATCAGTCATCGCATCAGTACCCATCAATACTCAAACCCAACATCATTACCATTCAGTTACATGTATAAATGATGATTCTGTGCAGAGACTGAAATAAAAATTGCAGCTGCATTTTTAGTGGCCATTATGTTTGGGTGTGATAGATGTTATGTATGGTGCAAAGTATAATTGTTGCTTGAATGAGCCTAGCCACAGCACCGACCTCCAGTGAGAAACTAAATCTGCTGAGAAGACTGAAAATACAAAAAAAGAAGTTGTCTACCTACCATAATGTTCCATGTTTGTTGTCCTTCATCTCGCCTTCCTTCTTGCTGGTTGGGTTCGGAGCCGATCCAGGGCTCCGACTCGGCCGATTTACTATAGCTTGAGAGCTTTTACTGGCTCGAGGCTATCCCTTATCCCAACATGCCTGGCGGTAGCTACCCAGATCTCGTTTGTAACAGCCCACACTAGACATATGTAGTAAAAAATTATTTTTTTACTAAGCATTTATACCTCAAGGTAGAAAGGAAGAAGAAAAATACAATGTAAGGTTAACTAACCTAGCATGTCAGCAGGGAACTCAGCCACTGTAACCAATAAAGAACTCCTCTTGAACCTCCAGGAAGGGGGAAGGAGGGGGGGACGCAAGAAGAAAGGCAAGATGAAGGACAACAAACCTGGAACATTATGGTAGGTACATAACTTCTTTATGTTATGTTGTCCCATCTCGCCTTCATTCTTGCTGGTTGGGACCGCGTCCCCAGCACCTGGCTCTCGGGTGGCTCACTGGAACAAACTCTTCAGGACCGTGGAACCAAAGGATGCCCTATTCTGGGAGACCACATCCACTTTGTAATGAGAGATAAAGGTATGAGGATTTGCCCATGTTGCTGCTGCACATATTGATTCTAAAAGCAATTTAGCTTGGAAGGCAACAGAGGTGGCTAAGGCCCTGGTTGAATGTCCTATGGGACTTCCTGGAAGCGTCTTTTTACGCAAACAATATGAATAAGTGATTGTGCCTGACAGTCATTTTGATAAAGTCACTTTAGAAACTGGATAATCTTGCTTATTGTCAGCAAAGGATATGAACAACCGGTCTGATTTTCTGAGGTCTTTGGTCCTGTGTAAATAGAAACGTAATTGTCTATGAACATCCAATTGGTGTAATCTATACTCTGCCTTGTTGCCATAATTGGGGAAGAACACAGGAAGCTCAATGGACTGATTTAAGTTATACTCAGAAAACCCTTTGGAAAGAAAGAAAGATTGCTCCTTAGAGAGACTCTATCTTTGTGAAAAATGAGATACGGCGAGCGAACAGACAAAGCATGTAATTCAGAAACCCGTCTAGCTGAGGTTATAGCAACCAAGAAGAGGGTTTTTCAAGATAGAAACGTCAAGGGGAAAGATGCTGCCGGTTCAAAAGGGGGCAGAACCCTTGAAGCTAAAACCAAGTTTAGGTCCCGGGGGGAGGTTCTCTTACTGGGGGCCGTAAAAGTGTTGTACCTCGTAAGAATGTTCTGCACAACTTATGGAACACAATGTTTGAACCCAAGTCTCCTACATGAAAATTGGAGATGGCAGCCAGTTGGACCCTAATAGTAGCTGCAGCTGCCCCTTTTTCGAAGGTTTTGGCCAGAAAGTCAAGAATCTAGTGAACAGGAGCCATAAAAGGATCAATGTTATTACTTTTGGCCCAGTAAGAGAACCTCTTCCATTTGCTAGTGTAAATCCTCCTATTAGTGGGCTTGTGGGAGGACACTAGGATGTGTTGTACAGCAGGGGAAATGTCTGGGAGCCTGGCTAAGACTGGAAGTGGAGTAACCAAGCAGTCAGCTTGAAAGTTTGAAGGGATGGGTGAAGCCCGCCTGACTGATGCATCAGGCGGTCCGGAACTGGGTCCAGTATCCAAGGCTCCAGTTGAAGGTGATGGCGAAGAAATGGAAACCATATCTGACAAGGCCAGTAAGGAGCAATGAGGATGAGTTTTCAACTCAACGATTTTGCTTTCTGAAGTACCTTTGGAATGAGAGGGAAGGGTGGAAACGTATATAGTAGTCCTGGAGGCCAATCGCGAACAAGTGCATCCCTGGGTGATTGTCCCGGAGGGGGAACTAGGGCAATGTAGCTGCTGCATTTGTTGTTTACGGGAGTGGCAAAAAGATCGCAGCATGGCTGGCCCCATTTGCGGAAAATCAAGTCCGCAACTTCTTGCTTCAGGGACCACTTGTGAGGCATGAGGATAGCCCTGCTGACCCTGTCCGCTATCACGTTGGATTTTCCGGGAATGTGCGTTGCAATCAGAAAACGTTGGGAAGACATTGCCCATTGCCATACTCGAAGTGCCTCCCGACACAAGGGGTAAGATCTAGTTCCACCCTGCTTGATGATGTACCATACCACTGACATACTGTCTGTCTGGATTGCAACGGTCCCTGTGGGTAGAGAGTCTTGAAGTGCCTGCAACGCCAGAAGCACCGCTCTCATCTCTAGAACATTGATGTGCAAATGGTACTCATGAGGTTGCCACATTCCTTGGACAGTCTATCCCAGATAATGCCCCCACCCCACCCTTACTGTGGCTACCGGATGTGGGTCTAGAAAGGGTCTGCCCAGAGTCACCTGTGGGGAGACCAGCCTCCATAGTAGGTCCTTTTTGCAAGATTCCGTGACCAAGATCATGTGTGACATTGGCAATTCCTAGAAAGACCACTGAGCGAAAAGAAGCCACTGTAGAATCCGCATGTGGAAGGGTGCTAAAGGAACTAGTGTAATAGCTGCAGCCATTGAGCCCAGTACTTGTAAGACTTGTCTTGCCTGAACTCTCATCTTCTTTATGAGAAAGGAAACTTGCTGACGAATGGTTGACACCCTGTCTTGAGGCAGTTTTGCTATCATGCGTCTTGTATCTAAATCTGCCCCTACAAAGGTAATAGACTGACAAGGCAACAAGGCAGATTTTTCATACTTTATAGTGATGCCTAACTGGGAACAAGTTTGGATTGTGTAGTCCCATGCTTTGATTAGTTGATGCTCGGTGGTGGCAGTGAGTTGCCAATCGTCTAGATATGGAAACACCTGGAATCCTAGATGCCTCAGGTGAGCAGTGACCACTGCCATACACTTGGTAAACACCCTAGGGGCTGTGGTGAGACCAAAGGGCAAGGGCCCTGAACTGATAATGACTGTCTCCCAGCCGGAAGCGTAGGAATCTCCTGAATTGCCTGTCCATTTTTATATGGTAATACTCGTCCTGGAGATCTATGGAGCACATTCAACTGTCCTGACCTAAGAAGGGAAGAATGGACTGGAGTGTCACCATCCGGAACTTTGCCTTTTTTACCAATTGGTTTAGCTTGCTGAGATCCAAGATTGGTCTCCAATCCCCTGTCTTTTTTGGAACTAAAAAGAACCTTGAGTAATTTCCGGATCCAATTTGGTCTGCGGGGACTTCTTGGATGGCTCTTTTTTCTAGCAATCTTTGAACCTTTAGGATTGCATGATCCTGAAGACTGGGTGGAACATCTGGGATAGAACGTCTTTCTTTTGAGGGGGACTGAGAAAAGGGAATTTTGTAACCCCTGGATATTATTGACAGTACCCATGTTTCTCTAGTGATAGACTGCCAGGCTGCAGGGTAAAGTGAAAGTCTGTTCCCGGCTGCCTCCAGAGGTGGACAGTCGGGCCTCTCTTCAGGAGTGCTGGAAGGGCCTAGTAGAGAAAGTATCTCTGTCACCCTGCTGCTGCGGACCCCCTCTGCCGCGAGGGTGGCGTCTTCCATTGTTGTTTCTCTCTCTGCCTCTGGGGAAAAATCAGTATGTGTGTCAGGCGAAGATCCCTGGGATTTTCGGAACCACATTTTTCTACTCTTCTGACCTTTAGGATAGGGTCTAGATGGAGTGGAAAAAAGGACTCCTACGGCACAGAGAGTCTTGCCATCCTGTTCACACCTTTTGAGAGTCTCTTTTACCTGCGGCCCACACGACGATGAGCCATCAAAAAGGGTGTTGGTAAATGAAGACTTAAAAGGTTCCGCAAATTGACAAAGGCGCATCCATGAGTGTCTGCGTAAATCTACTCCGGTACCTGCTCCCCTACTCGCTCCATCTGCCGCATAAGAAATGAGCCTCATGGAGGAGTTAACCACGGAGGTCAAGGTCGCAAGCTGAGAAGTTGCCTTGTTCGCAACTCCCTCAGCTGTAGGATCCTGCAGAGTATCTACTGGCTCCTTCAGGAGATCCCTTTGAAGTCATGGGAAATGCGACAAGTAATTCAGCAATCTGAGAGCAAAGGTCACTGAAAGAAACATACGCTTCCCATACCTGTCCATCATACAAGACTCTTTGTTCAGCGGATGGACAGATGAAGAAGTTTTCGCAAGTTCCTTCTTGGTGGCTGCAGCCACCACCATGGCATCAACAGGGACCCCTTTGGATAGGAAAGACTCATCTCCTAGAGCTGTAATAAATTTTTTAGGTCTCCTTGGAACTGGTTACATGGTCTCTGGAGCTCTCCACACCTTTTGACTTACTACAGACAAAAGTGGGTTAAAAGACTGAGACACCCAAGAGGTGGATGGTCCGGAACCAAATGCATTCAGGTATACAGACTTGTCCTCAGAAGGGGCTAGGGACTTCCAGCTACGTCTCTGTCTAAGGATTTCCAAGATGTCTGAAAAGGAGACAGCCTCAGAGGGGGACCGTGGGGACCCTTCCAACTCATCCAAGTCGGTATCCGAAGTGACAGACTCAGGGGAGTCTAGATGCTTCCTCGTACACTTCTTCCGAGGGACCTCCTCCGAATGTTCAGGGGAGGTTTCAGAAGAAGTGGAGTCACCCAGTGGGGTGTCCTGGGGCACAGGTTCCCTATGCCTGGCAGGAGCAGGGATAAAGGCAGGCACAGGCACTGATGGAGAAAGAGCCAATGGAGCAGAGGGTGGAGCAGTCTCAAAAGACAGCACGCTCCTCATCATCATGAAAGTGCCATGGTCCCGAATCAAAGGAGCCGCCGGCTCTGAAGAGCCTGGAGATCTCCCTCGAACCGGGAGCGAAGGCTCCGAGGCCGATGTAGGAGCTGAGCTCACCTGCGCCAAAGCTCCGAGAGGGAGAGTGGGGTTGGTCAGGGGTCCGATGCCACTTCCCCCCTTCAGAGCCGGCTTCGGCGCCCAGATCCCGCGATGAACTGAGACATCGAGAAGATAACAGCGGTCGTCGGAACCGATAAGGGAGAAGAAGCCTGAGCCAACGGTTCCACCACCACGATCTCCATGCACTCCAGCTCCGAGCTCAAAAGGGTCAGAGGAGGAATAGATGGAGAAGCTGGGAGGGCCGAAGGAGCCAAATCCTTATGGGCTGGGCTCGAAAGTAATTTAGCAAGTGCCTGTGACTTGAGGAGCCTGTTGACCACTCTCATCACGTCATGATCTGAAAGTCTGGAGGATCGAGAGGAGTGTGAAGAGGACCGGTGACTGCCCTCTTCAGGTTGCATCAGAGGAGATTGTGGAGAGGAGCATTCCAGCTCCAAAAAGGGAGATCTTGATCTCCTATGGACCCGGACTGGCTCCAAGCACACAGATAAAGCCGCCAGAGACTTAGTTTTGTCGGAGCCAATACTGTGGGCTGACAGAGCCGAAGGCTTCTCAGTGATTTTTGTCTGTTCTGAGCTTGGAACAGATGGCTTGGAGTGTTTCTCGGACACTTTGGCTGGCTGAGGACCCTGAGACAAGGCATCTTGAAGGTTCTTCAGGACGCCACATAAAATAAGCTTAATTTTTTTCTCTCTTGCAGGATTCTGGAACTGAAAGCATGACAGATCGAGCAAGAGTCCTGCAGGTGAACAGCCCTTAAACAATAAATGCAACTCGTGTGCCCGTCCTTAAGGGACATTTTCTGGCAACACAAGTCGCATTTTTTAAACCTAGAGGGTTTTGACTCTTTAGACATAGAGAAAACAGAAAAACTATCACTAATAGCCTTCAACAAGTAGAAGCAAACAGGCTGATAACAAAAAAGGAGGAAAAAAATTATTTTATATATATATATAATTTTTTTTTTTTTTTTTTTACAAAGGAAGAAGGAAAGGAGAGAGCCTCTAACTTAAATGGCGACTCTCCCAATGGGAGAGCCTCTAACTTAAATGGCAATCCCAGAAAAGAGTGAGGAAGGGGAAGAACCCTCTAATTTAAACAGGTTCTAAGGGGAAAGAAAGGCCTGAATAGAAAAAGACGACAGCCAAAAAACACCACAACAAGAAGAGAAAGGGGTCGTTAGACTAACGAGGAACGATACATACTCTAACGAGTCACTATAACCAGTAAATATATGAAAAAGTAGCAATAACTAGAAAAAACACAAAGTTCTTAGCCTGAGCCAGTAGTAGCAATCTCGACGCTGCAAGCGGCAAACAAGATCTGGGAAGCTGCCGATAGGCATGTTGGGATAAGGGGTAACCTCGAGCCAGTAAAAGCTCTCGAGCTATTGTAAATCGGCCGAGTCGGAGCAGAGGGTCGACTCCCAACCCAACCAGCAAGAACAAAGGCGAGATGGGACAACATAACATTATATCTTTAAGACACTCTGCTGGGACAGGTTCCGGGGTAATGGCCATATGTTTTCAGGTGGTTTTCAGTTTAATATTGTTATACTTTTTTTCCATACTTTTCTTCATGCTTGTCATGCCTGATGTCCCATGGTTTGTTAGCTAACAGTCTTCTTTTGCCTGGCATATAACAAATCAACAGTTTATTTTCCAGGTTTAGGTTTTATTTCTGTCATTTACTTGATAAAGTGTGTGTTTGCATGTGAGATAGAAAACAAAAAGCATTGTATGCAAGGAAATATCACACTGGGTCTTTTCAAACTATGTGCACTGATATTCTGAAAAGTATTTTAGAAAATAGCTCTGACAACTTTTTTTTATTTGTTCCTCAATAGTGTTTAGGTCAGGATGAAGGGCAGATTACCAGCTTACCATTTTTTTTAATGTAAATACGTAATTTGTTCTTCAAGAGCAGTAGGCAATGAATTTGTAGATGGAACACTGAAATATAAAATTGTTTGCTAGTAGCATCCTTTTCATTAGTTACAATCTCTTTAACATATAATTATTCAGATAACTTTTACTTCTGCAGGGATTGTGCATTTTGACTGATATTGGTGGACTAATGACAGATGTTTGAGTGGTCTTTTATAGTTGAAATGTTCTGAATCAGGAAGTTTTGTCATTATTGGTTCATATGTTTTGTTTCATTGCTTACTGGAAAAAATGTTCAAAACTATAAATTTAAAACATGCTCTAACAAGTGGTGTTGTATTATACAAGGGATACAATTTAATTATTATATATTATAATTTAATACAATCAGGAAGGTAAATCAAAGAACTTTTACATGGTCCTAAAATGTGTGCAAGGGGCCTATGATTTGAAAACAGCCCAAAGGTGAACTTAATCCACAACTGGCCAGATGCATTTTCTTTGAATGTGGGTTTCAATGTTATTTCAGTGAATGTGAGTTTCAAAGGCAGAGAAGTTTTAATGCTAAGTCTGTTTTCTTTGTGAGACTGTATTGCTTTGTTTAGCAAATGTGTATCAGTGGTTTGTGCTATAAAATTTGAAATAAAAGTTTTACATTTAATCCAAATATCTGTAATCACTGTAGAAGTAAAGCAGAAGATGGTATGCACACTGAGTTTTGAATGGTATTTATGGCAACTGGGGAGAAATGCAGAAATAGCCAAGTAATGGGACACCGGAATGGATGCTGGGGGGTATCAAAATTACATGCATTTTCTTTCACGTACATGTCCAGAATTTTTGACATGGAAAGTTGGAAAACCCTGCTCTACATCTAGGTTAAAGAGCAGATGCTTTAAATATAAAACCTCTTGTTATTCAGATGTTTTCAGGCAATTTTCAATTTATCAACAACTGGATGGTATTATTTCAACTTTTATTTAAGGTGAGTCTGCTACTGGAAGATGATTTCAGCAAGTAGGGACCTCTTCAGTAAAACCACTCTGACCCACATCTATGTTAATGGACAGATGTTTTAAAGAAAGGTTTCCTTATACTTGAGATCTTGAGGAGTAGCTGTCATGCCAGGAGGCTTAATAAATAATACACAGACATCTCTAAGATAAGGTCCAACCAACAAAAGATCTACGTTTCAAATGATTTCTCTAGAAGTTAAGGGTGTATCATATAACATGCTAATAAATGCAGCTAGTTCATTAGGTTTTACACGTATATAAAAATATCCTCCTTTTTTCTAAACTTCAAAAATACATTTATATTATGTATCCATGAGGCAGCATGTTATGTTACACTGATCATTGTCACTTAACCTTTTAAAGGATTCAAAGGATTGCCTCAGTGGCTCCCCTTCCTGCACAAAGATGACTCATTCATTCATCCATCCATTGGAGCAAGAAACCTCAAGCCTATTTGTTCACTAGTGAATGCGACATTCAGGTGTTAGGGAGCAGGCCAGTCTGCAAATCCTGTGGACTATCTTATCTCTTGGTAGTCTGTGAACTCTGTTACAGCTTCCTCAGGAGGCGCAAATGCAACCTTCCAACCAAGCAGCACACAGCCTGCAGTATAGGCATGCAAGACTTTTCATGCTGCCAGAGATGCACTTAACTCCCACCCTCCCTCACTTGGTCCCGCTAGTGCCCATTCTGCTACTCGAACACAGGACATCTGGAGTGAAGTCATTAAACTAACCTTAACATCACACTACATACACATCATGAGCTTTTACACAAAAATGTAACTTTCGGTAGATGTTAAAAGTCTTTTTAATAATGTAACTCTTCAGTTGTCAGAATCATTCTTTAATTCTGGAACAGCTTTTTTTTAATTATAAGCTTTTATTCTTTATTACCCTAAGTACTAACTGACAGACCCCAGTCCCTTTATGTGCTTTAGGCATCCCAGATGGACTGTTGTTATATGTAGGAAGGGAAAAAAAAGGTTGGCTGTCATTTCTACCCGCAGCAGGGGGACATTAGTGCTGCAGCCCTTACTCATGCTTTGCAGATCTTAAAATGGAGTGAACATTAGATAGTTAAATTAATCTCTATTCTGAGTAATGTACCCTCACATTCCTTAGGTTATCTAGGACAGTTAAAAGGGAGCTGATCTCATGCAGCAATGGCCATTGTGCAAAAAGATGGGTATTACAAATGACTTGTTGACAACACATATCAGACTTTTAGAATGAAAAGCCTGACTGGACAGAAATGTTGGCTTGTACTCAGCAGTTGTAGGCCCATTATATTCTCTGTCATACAGTACTCTACACTGCTTCAGGGAGAGGAGGGGGAATTATTTTTTTATTTATATTTATTTTTATTTGAATGTGTTAACCAGTGTAGGGCATTGATAAAGTACAGTTGTGTACACTTACCATAAATGTAGATGTTCGAGTGTATTCATTGTTGCAGTCATTACATTTGGGTTATCTGCTTGAAGTAGCCATTAGTCGGCCTGATAAACAAAGTCCTGGGCCCTGCGTTGGTTGCTGTCCCTTCTTCCATGACGTCAGGTCGTCAGGGGTATAAAACATGCAGCCGACACCATTACATCAGTTTTTCTTGCCCCAGATGTCAGGTGCCCTCCTAATGGGAAGCAATTAAATCTATAAATACAAGGATATACCTCCAACAGAAAAGCAAATACACCAAAAAGCTTTTAGAGCATAGAAAGTGAGAGTAGAGGTATAGTCAAAGGAAGAAAAGGGGGCTGGAGGGAAGATAACCAGGACTGCAACAGTGAATACACTCGGACATCTACATTTATGGTAAGTGTACACAACTGTACTATGTTCTTCGTGTTTCACTGTTGCATTCCATTTGGGTAGATTCCCAAAGCTAAGGTTGGGAGGAGGAATTTAAATAGAAAGAGGACCAGCTATAAGGCCCTGCAAGACTGCAGTGGCAAAACCAGCTCTAGATTTAGAGAAAAATTGGCAAATGATAATGCTTGTTGAAAGTATGTACAGAACTCCAGGTAGCAGCTTCTAGGATGTCCCTAGTAGGGACACCCCTGACAAAGGCTGTAGAGGTAGATGCAGCCCTGGTTGACTGGGGTCTGATGCCCTGTGGGATAGGTTTTCCATGGTGCTTATAGCAGAAATGAATGCAGAGGCCTATCCTGAAAATGGTTTGTTTTGAAATAGCTTACCCTCTCTGTCCCTACAGCAAATGCCGCCAGTAGTTGTTCAAATTTCCTTTGAGGTTTAGTCCTGTCCAAGTAGAATCTAAGCTGTCTGTGCACATCTAAAGAGTGCAGTATCCGTTCCCCTTTGTTTTGTGGGATAGGAAAGAAGGTAGGCAAATGAATGGACTGATTAAAAGCCACACTGGATACCACCTTGGGCATGAAGGAGGGATTGGTTCTGAGGGACACCCTTCCCGCATGAAAGATGATGAAAGGTTCCACTGCCATAAGGGCCTGTAATTCAGATACCCTTCTTGCAGAAGTGATTGCTAAAAGGAAAGCTATTTTCCAGGAAAGAAATTTTAAATCTGCATTAGCAGCTGGCTCAAAAGGAGGAAGAGTGAGTTTCTCCAAGACAAAGGTAAGATCCCAGGCTGGAGATGGAGCTCTCCTGGGTGGCCTTAGATTTTTGGACCCCTCTGAGGAACTGCTTGAGCAGTGGGTGAGAGAAGAGGGGAGGGTCTGTGCTATAATGAGCTGAAATGGCGGAGGCATGAATTTTGCTGGAGGAAAAAGACAAGCCCTTATGAAGCATCTCAGTCAAGTATTGTAGAATCAGAGGTAAACTGGACACTGCTGCGTTCATTCCTTGAGACTGGCTCTGAGCACAGAATCTTTTCCATTTTGCAGCATAAGATTTTCTAGTACTAGGTCTCCATGCTTCTAAAATGCTATCCATCACTGATTTACTGAGGGATGGTAAAGGAGAGATTAGGTAATTAGCCAGGCTGCTAGGTTCAGGGTTTGCAGCTGAGGGTGCAGAATCATGTTCTCCTGCTGAGACAACAGGGAAAGAGTCTGAGGCAGGTGCCATGGAGCCAAGCGTGACACTGCACAAAAGTGGGTACCAGTGTTGGCGAGGCCAGTCTGGTGCAATTAAAATCGTCCTTGGCTTGTCCTGCTTGATCTTTAGTAGTACCTTGGAGAGCAGAGGCAGAGGAGGAAAGGCATAAACTGATAGTTTTTTCCAGCTGAAGGATAAAACATTCACTTTCCAAGCTTGCTTGTGGGGAATCCGTATGCAAAATTTGTCCAGTTGATTGTTCTGGGGGGGAGGCAAACAGGTCTATATCTGGGCTCCCCCATTTGCTTGTCAACACATGTTGAAAATCCTTGGTTCCAGTTTCCACTCGTGGGTCCATGAGGATTCTGCTTAGTCCATCTGCCAGTGTATTTAATTTTCCTGGCAGGAATTGAGCTTGTAGATTCACTTGGTAGCTCAAGGCTGTGTTCCACAATGCCATGGCTAGTCTGCAGAGGGGGTAAGAATGTGTACCCCCCCTGCTTGTTTATGTACCACATGACAGTGGTGTTGTCCATCTTTACCATTAGTTGTCCTGGAAGAATGTGGTCCTTGAAGGCTGTCAGAGCATTCTGTACAGCTAACATTTCCTTTTGATTTATGTGCAGGTGCATTTGATTTGGGTTCCATTTTGCCCTGAATGCACTTCCATGCCAGGTAAGCCCCCCATGCATAGTCTGATGCGTCTGTTAAGATTTGTTTTGCAGGGGGTAATGTGAATGGTAGTCCCCTGTTTTGGTGGCAGGCCTCTGCCCACCAAAGGAACTCTAGGCGTAGGCAAGCTATGATAGGAATCCTTGCTTCCAGATCCTGTGAATGTTGACACCATATGCTTTTGAGATACCATTGTAGTTTCCTCATATGCAGCCTTGCATATGGAATTAGAAGAATGCATGAGGCCATGAACCCCAAGGCTTGAAGTATTTGCCTTGTAGATAGCTGGGTTTTTGTGGCCACTTGTTTGAAGTAAGTTGTCAAATGTATCTGTTTCTCTGGCAAGAAGAAAGCCATCTGGGAAGTTGTATTCAAACTTGCTCCCAGGAATATATTTCGTTGACAGGGTACCAGGTGGGATTTCTTTTCGTTTATGGTGAACCCCAGACAAGTCAGTACCCTTTGAACAAAGGCCAGATTTTTGAAAAGAATGTCCTTGCTTTCTGCCTGAATTAGACAATCGTCCAGGTATGGGTATATTTGAATATTTCTTTGCCTGCAAAATGCAATGACTGGAGCTAGGCACTTTGTGAATACCCTGGGCGCAGTAGATAAACCAAAGGGCAGTTCAGAGAACTGATAGTGCATGTAGCCTGCTTTATAGCGTCGGTATCTTCTGCAAGACTCCCTGATAGGGATGTGCAGGTATGCTTCTTTTAAGTCTAGTGGTGACAACCATGCATCCTTGCCTAGCATAGGAAGCAGCTGGTGAAAATCAGTATTTTGAATTTTGGAATCACCAGAAAGGTGTTCAGAATAGAAAGGTCCAGGATAGGATGCCATGTATTGCCTTTTCTGGGTACCAGGAAAAGTCTCGAATAGAAACCTTGTCCTTTTTCCTCTTCTGGTACTAACTGAATAGCCCCATGTTTAAGACAGAGTACTTGATTTTGGGCCTCTGCCCACTGATTTGGGGGTAGATCTGGCCACCCACTTGGTGTTGGTAACGTGTGGAAATGAAATCTGTATCCTTGGGACACTATATTTAAAACCCATTTGTCCTGGGTAATGAGTTCCCAGTTTTTGGCCTGTAGACCAATCTTTGGGCCTAAAGGAGCATTCAGTTCGGAAGTGCTTGGAAGTCTTAAAAACAAGTCATTGAGACGGTTTTCCATAGGGGGGATTCTTACTGCTCCCAGGTATGGGTGCGGAAACCCCCCACTGCCTAGTCTTGTGTGTCCCTTGGGACTGAAACCTGGGGTTTCTGCTATCAGGGTTTGGCTTGAGAAGACCTGGAGGGGGCTGGAAAGGACCAATTTTTAGAGGGCCAGTGCCTACTAAATCTAGGAGGCTGAACTTGTAAGAAATCTTTAACAGTCTGCATAGATTTAGCTTTATCTTCCATCTTTTTGAGAACTTCCTCAGCCTTGTTGCCAAACAGGTGGCCCTGATTTAAGGGAGCATCCAACAATTTAGCTTTAACATGATGCTTTCTGAGCACAAACCCAGTAACAGCAGCCCTGCAAGAGGCCTCTAATGAATCAAATCCACATTGCAAAGTATGTTTTCCAACCTGTTCAGCAGAATGCATTAAATCCTGTAATTCATTATTTTCAGCGCAGTTAGGAATTAACATAATTTTCTGTTTAAGCAATCCAATAACATGTTGTTGATACTTTAACATATGAAACTGGCAGTTTAAAACCCTAATGACCAAGGTTGCAGAAGTGTAAACTTTCTTACCCATCTATCCAGCGCCCTGGAGTCTCTATCTGAGGGGATAGGATTTTTAGCAGTAGAAGCCTTAATGTCTTTGGGTTCCTGTGAAATAGTCTCTGGATCCGCAATAGGATTTTTAAAAAGGAACTTGTGAGAATCAGGAACCCTGTAATATCTGTCAGGTTTTCTGGGAGCAGGAGGCAAAGAATCAGGGGCCAAACTAGATTCTGAGAAAGCATCATCTAGTACAGGAGGTATAGCTAAAGGCCTATGCTGAGACAGGAGTAAGAAATCCCTAAGCCTCTTTTTTGAATCAGAAAAATCCTGGCTTTCCCAGTGAAAATGCTACCTTAGAGTATGTAAGGTTTCACCAAAAGAAAAATTCTCTGGAGGGGAAGCAGAGGGAATAGAGTCATCTGCATCAGAATCCTCATAAGTAGACAAGGGCAAATCCAGATAATCAGAAAAATCAGAATCCTGTTCAGAAGATTCATAAACAACTTCAGTCCTAGGTCTCTTAGAAGGGGGAGGTTGGCTTCCCCTGATTAGAGTTATAAGATCTTCAGCTATTCTTATAATTTGTTTTTTAGGCATAGAAGCCTGGGCGTCGGTTTCTTAGGCATGGTCTGAGATTTTGGCCTAAATGAAGAAGGAGGTGTCGGTTTGATATGCAAGTCTATAGGCCTGAAGACACCCTCAGAAGCCAGTGCCTGCACAGCGGCTCCAGACCCATCCAAGATAGAGACATCTGCAGGTCCCACAGTTGAAGCATCTTGCGGCATACCGGACTCTGAATGGGTCTCAGTAGAGGCCTGCGAGTCAGAAGTAGCGGGTATCAGGGGCTGCGAAAGTGCCTCACTGAGTACCGGCAAACTGGCGACTGGCTTAGGAGAACCATCGTCGGCAGCTTTGAACCTCGGCGGCCTGTCTCTGTTTTTATCTTTGCATTTTATTGGAATCCCAGTAGTTGGAAGGCTAACCGACATTTCTGGATAATTAAACCGAGAACAGAAACATTTAGAAGCGAAAATATGACTGATAGTGCGCTCCTTAAAGCACAAAACTGACATCAAGGCACTTTGTGGTCAGGGCCTAGGCAAGGAATACAGTACAAATGAAAATCCTTATGAGGTATTTGCTTCCCACAAGAAATACAATTATTAACTTTTTCTGACATCGGTCTGGAGCAAGGAAAAGTTTCCTCAACAGGGTACTTAGCTTAATTGAAGACTTTGGATCTGAAACTTGAATACGAAAATCTCAGGAGTCGGCCGACCGGCACTTGCAAATTGCTTCTGCTTCGGGCACCGTGCGGCAAGAAAAACTGAAGAAAATGGCGGCGGCCGCATCTTTTATACCCCTGACGACCTGACGTCAGGGTAGGGGCGACAGCAGCCGACGCAGGACCCAGGACTTTGGAATTCAGGCCGACTGACGGCAACCTGCCAGCAAGATTACCCAAATGTAATGACTGCAACAGTGAAACACGAAGAACATCTAGGTGCTCTTTGCATGACTGAGTACTAGTAAAGTTTAAAGGGTAGTGTTTGACTGAAAATGTCAGTTCTAGGTGCATGCATCTACACAGGTCATTGCTAACATGCACAATGAACAGCAACATGTAAACTGGCCAAATGTATACAGGCAGAGAAAACTGACTAAACAGAGTGAATAGCCCTTTGGTCAATGAAAAAAAATCTCTTAAAGACTTCTTGTGTGCTTCCTGGCTCAGACAGACTGCATCTACTGCTACTAGAATGCAGTCCCAAGTCTTCTTAATGTAAAACCTCACTACAGTTAGCCCAAAGTGAATACTTTCCGGACAGTCAAATAAACTATCTAGAAACACATACTTTGCAAATGACTACAAAGAGAGAAACCAGCAGCAAGGTCGGTGAAAAACAATGGCACTTTACAATTATAAAATGCACAAAAATACAGTAAGCAATTTGAAAATTTAAGAGAATTATTCTTAAATAACTTGTAAAAGGGCAAAAATTCAATTTACACAACTGATCTGTGCTAGGATGGCACTAAATTCAAGCCAAACAGTGACGCAGATGCCAAGCATTTGGAAGCTCTGTGGAAATGAGACAAGAGCTGCGCAAACATGCCAAATTTACAAAGGCAGAGAAAAATGATTAAACTGACTAAATAGTTCTCTGGCAAATGAAACAATCTCACTTAAATCCTTCCTGTGTGGTTCCCAGCTCAAACATCTGGGAATTGGTGTGCCAATACATAAAAAAGAAAGCACAGTGTACTATAAAATTCTTGACATCATAACAGCTGCTAGGGCCATAATGTCAGTCTTGTGCTGGCAATGCATAAATTGACATTAGTGCAACCTGTTCTTACCTCTTCTCCCAGCTGGTCAATTCCATTGTTATAAAGTTCACATACATAATATCTCCTGAGTTCATCTTCATTGACCTGCAATTGATGGGCAAGTTCTACTGCCAGACTAGGCCAATCTTCATCCTTCTCAGACATGCACATGGGTTGCTCTTCCGTGATTTCACTAGGTTTTGGAGCTTGAGGTAGTGCCTTCACTGCTGCACTGATGACCTTAAACAGAAACTTAAGGAGAAAACAGAAACACTCTTTCTACCATGGCTTTGCTAAAACATACTGCTGCTCAACATGACTCTATCAACTGAAAAGGGAAATGCTTAGTAAAACCTTTTAAATATCTAATCTTGAGACAAATGTTCGGAAGACAGTTAATCTGTAAGTAATGTAAATTTCCTCCATATGTAGTCTTATAAACTTACTGTCACTGAAAGTCATCATGCAGATGTTTTCAATAAAGTACTATTTGTTATGCAAAAATATGCATTCTAGAAACTACTAGATAGAAACTATCCATAGTCACTTGATAACCAACATTCATACGATCACCACAGCACTGCAAACCTGCTAGGATTGTCTGTTGTTCCTTTACTAACAAAGTCAGCTTCATAACAAACTACGTATACTGGGAATCAAAGGATAAAAATTCGACATCATAATTTGTGGTCTTTCAAAGCAGTACTTAGTGATACATACAGATTCAGAACTGAGTAACTAGAGCTCTGTGGGATATAAAACACTCAGCAGTTTTAGCGAGATTGAAGCTGTGCAACATGTGGTCCTTTTTTGTTAAAGGGTGATTGCTGTAAAGCTGCTCAACAGTGATAATAGTGACAAGGGAGGCAAACTGATGGGTGCAGGGGACAGGTACACTTTGCACTATGTCATTCCAAGTGCTATCACAAGACTGGTGGACAAATTAGGTTCATAGGTGTGTACTAGGCTAATGGCCCTGGGGCCTTTACAAGCCTAGCCCATAGATGTGCCCTGGCATTGTGCCACTCGTCTTTAGTTCCCAGTGCCTCTATCAAGTACAGCCACTGGAGTGACCCCTGGGGTGAACTTTCTATTACCCATCCACTCATCAAGATTTCACTTGAAGAGGGCTAGTGAGGAGCTCTGCTTGACATGTATGGGAAGTCTATTCCAGAGCATGGGTAGTCCTTGGGTTACGAACCTGTCCCTCCAACATGTTCTGTTGATGGTGGTAATGAGGTTCAGGTCTCTGGAGCATGTGGTGTGGAGGTAATGGGATTTTATAGATGCAGCATTTCTAACAGAGCTGGGTCGCACGGCTTTGTAAGTCAAGCAGAGATCGCCTCTTAGTAGACGATATGAGACAGAGAATAGCTGGAGTTTTTTTGAGTCTGTCCTTGTATGACATGTGTTTAAGGCCTAGGATCCTCTCTGTGAGGTACTTTTGTGGCCTCACCAACTGTTGCAGGTGTCTAGTGAGGTACATGCCAAATGGGGCATTATACTCTATGATTGGTCTAATGAGGGAAGAGTAGAGAGAAATGATGACATCTTTCTTCCTGGATGCAAAACCTTTGGTAATGAGATGTGCTACATAGAAGGACTTTCTGACCACAGTGGCAATGTGGTGGTCAAAGGAGAGGTTGCTGTCAACCTGTGTCCCCAGATCTCTTATAACGTCTTCAGTATTCAGTGGGCTACCATCTATGTGGTAATTAGTGGGAACTGAGTTTTCCCCAAAGGGGACGACTATGCATTTTTTGGCATTAAGCTTAAGGCCATGGTTTTGACACCAGTCATTGGTCTCAGTGAGGCTTTTCTGTAGGATGTCTGCATCACTTGGGGAGCTAATAATGGCTCCCAGCTTGCAGTCGTCTGCGAATTTGGTCAGTCAGAGTCCCTCCGTGTTGCCTGGACTTCTGAGAAGTAGACGCCAAACAGGAGAGGACCCAGGACCAATCCCTGTGGGACTCCACTCGTGACGGGTTGGCAGTCTGACTTGGAGTTCGCTACTTTGACACTGTGGGTTCTATATGTTAGCCAATTTGCAACTCACCTAATGATATAGGGGTTGATGCCTAGTTTGCTGAGTTTATCAATAATTCCTGAGTGAGGAATGGTATCAAAGGCCTTGGCCAGATTGAGGTAAGCTGTATGAACTGCCTTACCTTCATCCACTGCTCTGGGACTGACTCAAAGAAGTTAACCAGGTTGAGCAGGCATGATCTACCTTTCACAAAACCAAATAGCGTGGGATCTAGAGTTTGGAGCTTCCCTATATCCTTGTTAATTAGGTCCATGATGATGTCCTCCATAGCCTTACATATCAGACTCGTGAGGCTAATAGGGCGATAATTTCCAGGGTCTGTAGTCGCTCCTCCTTTATGGAAAGGGATGACTGTGCGCCATTCGGTAGGGACAAAGCCTGAGGTGAGGCTATGAGTGAACAGAGCACGCAGATGTGGTGCCAGTTCACTTTGTAGTTCATGCAGAACACAGCCAGGGATATTGTCGGGTCCCATGGAAGCTGTATTCTTGGCCTTAGACAATGCAGCTTTAACCTGTGCTGCAGTAATGTTGGGTGCCTGGCATTCTTCCAGTATTGAGATTGGTCTTTTAGGGGGGGGTAGATGGGTAAAGTTGGCACTGAATCTGTCAGCCAGTACGTTGGCAATATCTGTTGGCTCAGTATATGAGGTACCATTGTGCAGTAATTCAGAGCAAATCTGAGTATTGCCATGGAGATCCTTGATATAACTATAGAAGGCTTTGTGGTTGTTTTTAGTGTCTGCCGCAATTCTGCCTTCATAGCTGGCTTTGGAGGTTTTGATGAGGGATCTCAACTTTTTGTTGAGGCTAATAAGGTAATTTTTCCAATCTTGGGACTTCACCTTTTTCTGCAACAGTTTCTTCCTTCTGTTGTAGAGTTTATTAATGGCAGGTGACCACCAGACTGGCTTCCTTTTTTTGGAGGAGAGCATTTTGGTTCTGTTGGGTATGGCTAGTTCCATGCATTTATGTAAGTGTTCGTACAGTGCATTGGTGTATGATTCGGCAGTAATGCATCTATTTTTCATTGGCAAGGGTGCCGTGAAGTTAGCCACCTCTGTTTTTAAGAGTCCAAAGTCAGCTTTGGAGAAGTTTTTCATGGTGGATACCTTTGCGGTGGGTGTGGGTGAGATGTGGATTTCCATGGTGATTAGTTTGTGGTTGGATCTAACCAGGGAGGAATTGACTACTGGTGTACAGCAATGGTTGCCCATGTTAGTAATTACCAGGTCAAGGATGTTGCTTCCTTTTGTGGGGGTAAGAATGAGCTGGTCCAGGGCATTGTAATTGATGAATTCCAGGAAGCGTTGGGCTAGTGCATTGGTGCATGAGTAGTTTTCCCAGCTGATGGAGGGATAGTTGAAGTCGCCTAGTATGAGAGTGTTGGGTTGGATCTTAATAGTTTCCAGTGTGCTTAGGAAAGTGGAGTGAGAGTCTTGGGACATGGTTGGGGACCTATAGCAGGCTACGACCTGAATCGCCATCTTATCCAATGTTAGTTGTACCTGGAGTATCTCAGATGCGTTATGCTGGGCTACTAGTCTGGAGGTGTGCATATCCTTTATGAATATGGAGACACCACTGCTTTTGGAGCTTCGGTCCATGCTGTGGGGCCAACAGGTGTGGAATGAGTTACAGCCTGGTAGCGCAGGGGTGCTTTCTGCTGCTTTAAACCAGGTCTCCGTTACAGCACAAATGTCGATGTTCTCATTTTGAGGAGTTCTTCGAGCGAATGCATCTTGAGATTTAGACTTCTAGCGTTGAGCAGCATGACCCTCAGATTGCATTTATTTATAGCTGTTATTGTGGTAATTTGGTCTTAACCATTCCATAGACTCATCAAGGAAGATCCTTTGATAGCTCAACTGATAGGAAAAAATATATCTAGTATTTATGATAATTATGTCACATAATCTTTTTTTGCATTTTTGTATCTGCTGTGTAAACTGTTTATTTGCATCTTTATCATAATGAAGAAAAAGCTACAGACAATTCAAGGAAATTACTAAAAAAGCTACACAGTGAAATCTGCCCCCACATCCATACCCGCATTTACCTCACAAATTCAGTGTGAATGTCTAAAAAAATAACTTTCTGAGCATGCATCAGTACAGCTAATCCCAGAGAGTAGCAAACTTTAACCACAGCAAATAATTTCAAAATAACTTATTCAATGCAGTCACAGCTCCACCTGATTAAGGCACAGACAGCCCAAGTTTGATTAGTGGATCTGATGCCTGTAGAAGCTAGCTGGGGAAGATGGCAGTGAACAGTCACTGCTGGATCACCCCTGCTCAGGTGAGGAGGGCAGCTGTGGTTTACCACAAAAATGCATTAGATGTTACAAGCCCATGCTGTCTACTGCATTTGCATTGTAAGTTGTGGAGACATTGAGATATGGAGGCCCCCTTTCCTTGGAAGACAGCAACATTAGAGCTTGGAAAAGTTGCTGAGGGGGAGGAAGGGTGCTCCCGGGGTGAAAGAGTAGGCCACCCCACAAAACAAACAAGCTGTTATTCCACCCAACTCTCACCAGGGGAATGGAGGATCGATATAGGAATGAAAGGGCTATTGTCTACTTAGGAATGCCTGGTTCCTGTTCTCTCAGAACATGGGCTGAAAGGGTATAGCTACACGAGCCATCAGGTGAGGTCCTGTGGGGAGAAAAGAAGGAGCTACCCAGTGGAAAAGTGAAAACTTTTAGTTATGTACTTACCATAACTTCGGATGTATGGGATCCATCTCGCCTACATTCACAACAGATGGGTTCGGAGCCGATCCATCGGCTCCGACTCGGCAACTAATACACTAGCACGAAGTCTCTCATTGGCTGGGCTACTCCCTATCCCAGGATGCACTACACCTGCTTCCCCAGATCTTGTTTGTTCGCTTTCATACATCCATGCAAACACAGAAAATCTAATAGTCACTACAACCAACTAAAGTTCTTCAAGAAAGATCGCCAAGAAAAAAGGGACTACAGCTCCTCTAAATCCGAATGGAAGGGGGAAGGAGGGTGGGTACTTATGAATGTAGGCGAGATGGATCCCATACATCCGAAGTTATGGTAAGTACATAACTAAAAGATGTAATGGGATCCTATCTCGCCTACATTCACAACAGATGGGACAGCGTCCCTAGCACCTACATCCCGGGTGGCTCATTGGAACACACTCCTGAGAACTGTGGAACCAAAGGAAGCTCTGCCTCGAGAAACCACATCCAATTTGTAATGAGAAATAAAAGTGTGCGGAGAAGTCCAGGTTGCCGCAGCACAAATATCATCTATTGATAACTTGGAGTGAAAAGCTATGGAAGTAGCCATTGCCCTGGTAGAATGAGCCTTGACTGGAAAGGGAAGGTCTTTGTTAGCCTGTGAATAAATAAAAATGATACAATCTTTAATCCATTTAGATATGGAGGTTTTGTTACTGGTTGACCCAATTTGTTCACTGCAAAGGAAACAAACAATTGATTTGATTTCGCGTTTGAGCGGTTCTATTCAAATAAAAACGCAGTTGTCTATGTACGTCCAACTGATGCAAAGTATATTCTGCGTTATTAGAGAATTCTGGGAAAAAGACGGAGTTCTATAGTTTGTTGAATACAGAAAGAGGAGGCCACTTTTGGTATAAATGCAGGGTTTAATTTCAATGAAACTCTATGCTTGTGAAAAATCAAATAGGGAGGATCAGAACAAAGAGCTTGAAGTTCTGAAACTCGCCTAGCAGACGTTATGGCTACTAAAAAGGCCGTTTTCCAAGACAGAAATTTTAAATCACAAGTAGCAGCTGGTTCGAAAGGACGGGCAGTTAGGGCAGCAAGAACCATATTCAAATCCCAACGGCTGACAGGATGAGATAAAGGAGGCCTAAGGAGCCAAGCCCCTTTAAGGAAAGCCTTACAAAGTTTGTGAGACATCAATGAAGGTTCAAATGAAGCATGAAAATTAGAGATCGCCGCTAACTGAACCTTAATGGTAGAAACTGAAGAGCCCGACTGAAAAAGTGAGGCCAGAAAATTCAGAACCTCCGATACTGGTGCAGTGAGAGGATCTATACCCCGTTCTTGAGCCCAGAAGGCAAACCTTTTCCATTTACTGGAATAAAGTTTGATGGTGGAAGGTTTATGAGAAGAAGACAGTATGTGGACCACGTCCGGCGAAAGAGCATTGTCTCGGACTAAGGATGGAAGTGGAGTAACCATGCTGCCAACTTCAGGGACCTGAGAGACGGGTGAAGCCGTCCTGACTGATGAGTCAACAGGTCTGGCACCGGATCCAGAAACCATGGACCTTCTATCGCATGCCTCTGTAGGAAAGGAAACCAAACTTGACGAGGCCAGTGCGGGGTAATCAAAATCATCTCGCTCTCCATGTAAATGGCCTTCTGTATCACCCTCGGTAGGAGGGGGAACGGAGGGAAGGCGTAGAAGACCGGGGCCAAATGTGAGTCAGAGCGTCCCTGGGAATCTGTCCCTGAGAAGGAACAGTGTGAAGAACTCTCTGCATTTCGCATTGTGAGGGCTGGCAAACAGGTCGCAGCAAGGAAGACCCCATCTGTCGAAGATTTTCGCAGCTATACCCTGGTTGAGGGACCACTCGTGGGGTAAAAGAATGGTCCTGCTTAATCTGTCCGCAATCACATTGGACTTCCCGGTATGTGCGTTGCCATTAGAAAGCGGTTGGTAGCTACCGCCCAGTGCCAAAGTCTCATGGCTTCTCTGCATAGTGGGTAAGACCTGGTTCCACCTTGCTTGTTTATGTACCACACCACCGACATGTTGTCGGATAGGATAGTAATCGGGCCCTGTGGGAGAGCGTGATGGAGAGCTTGGAGTACCAATAATACCGCTCTCATCTCCAGGACATTGATATGCAAATGCGTTTCCTGGATCTGCCATGTGCCTTGGACCGACCTGTCCAGGTAATGACCCCCACCCTACCTGGGAGGCGTCCGTAGTCACAGTGGCAACGGGCGTTGAGGTATAAAGGGTCGCCCTGGTCGAGATTTGATTGGAGAAGCCACCAATGCAGATCTCGACGGCAACTTTCCGTGATTATGATTAAGTGGTTCAAGGGAAGTTCCTGATAAGACCATTGAACCGACAGTAGCCATTGTAAAATTCGCATGTGAAGTCTGGCCAAGGGAACTAAAAGTATGGTCGACGCCATCGAGCCCAACAGTTGTAGGATCCGATGGGCGGGGCTCTTTGTAGGGGAAGACAGGATTTGACTTGATCTTGTAAGACCTGAATTCTTGCTGCCGGTAAAAGGCGCATTCTTTTGTGTCTAAGTCTGCGCCTATGAAAGTAATACGCTGAGATGGCTGTAGTACAGATTTTTGCAAATTGAGCGTGATCCCCAAGAAACGCCCAAGGTGAACGTGGCTCTGAGCGCTTGGAGTAGTAGATGCTCGGAGGTGGCAGTAAGGAGCCAGTCGTCTAGATAAGGAAACACCTGGAATCCCAGACTTCTCAGGTGAGCAGTTACCACTGCCAGACACTTGGTGAACACCCTGGGGGCTGTGGTGAGACCAAAGGGCAGTGCTCGAATTGGAAATGACTGACTCCGAGGAAGCGTAAATGTCTCCTGGACTCTTGAGCTATGGGAATGTGATAGTAAGCATCCTGGAGATCTATGGAGCACATCCATGCATCTTTTTCCAGCAAAGGAAGAATAGATTGAAGAGTGACCATTGAATTTGGACTTCTTTACGAAACGATTCAATGAACTGAGGTCCAAAATGGGCCTGAAGTCCCCTGTCTTTTTGGTACCAAAATAATCTTGAGTAAGTTCCTGATCCGATCTGGTCGATGGGGACAGGCTGGATGGCTCTTTTTTCTAGCAGCTTTGAAACCTCTAATGCTGCCTGATCCCGCTGACTGGGTGGTACGTCCGGAATTTCCCTTAAAGAAAGGGGGGGTTTGTTGAAGGGGATGATATAACCTCCGGTAATAATGCGAAGCACCCACTGATCACTTGTTATGGATTCCCAAGCTTGTGGGTGCGCCGCAAAACGACCCCCGACTGGCTCCGGAGTTGCACAGTCGGGCAACCACTCAGGAACACTGGTTGTATGAAGAACCACGAAAGGAATCGCGGTCTCCAGAGTTACGGGGGCCTCTGCCACCTCTGGGGCGGCGTCTTCCAAAATTCCCCCCCCCTGCCTCTGGAGGGGGAATCACTGGGTGGAGTAGGGAAAGACTTCTGAGGTTTTTTAAACCACATTTTCCCTCCTCTCCCAGCCTTGGGGTAAGGCCTAGAAGGGGCGGAAAATCGGGCCCCAACGGCAGTCAAAGTCTTGCCCTCCTGCTCGCACCGAGTTAGTGTGTCCTTCACCTTGGGTCCAAACAAAGACGACCCATCAAAGGCGTCGAAGGAAGACTTGAAGGCCTCCTTGAGCGAACACAAGCGTAACCAGGCTTGTCTCCTGAGGGCAACGCCTGTTCCCGCTGCTCTACTCGCCCCTTCGGCCGCATATGAAATGAGCCTCATGGACGAGTTAACAATAGAAAAAGGGTAGTCATCTGTGCCAACAGTCGGGGCCAGCGCCTCAGGTAGGTTACCAACAAGAGATTCATTTAGCTCTTTGAGAAGATCCCTTTGGAGCCTCGTAAAATGACATAAGTAGTTCAGCGACCGTAAGGCAAAGGCCGCTGAAGACAGGGTACGCTTCCCGTACCTATCCATACTCCTAGAATCCTTATTAGGAGGATGAACAGACATCGAAGCCTCTGCCACGTCCTGCTGTGTGGCAGAAGCCACCACCAAAGCATCTACAGGCACACCCTTTGTGAGAAACTCCTTCTGGGGGGGGGGCTGACAAAAATTTATTGGGCCTCGCAGGCACCGGTTCCACAGAATCAGGGTGTTCCCACGCCCTTCGAGAAACCAAATCAAGGAGTTCATCGAAGGGCGGAGACACCCAGGAGGCGGAAGGCTGGGCCCCAAAGGCCTTGAGGAAGACTGACTCCTCAGCTGAAGGGGTTTTGGCTTGCCAGTCACCTCTCTGTCTCAGAATCTCCAAGATATCTGAGAAGGAGATATCATCCGAAGATGATTTGGGGGACCCTTCTGCGTCATCGAGGTCAGTAGTAACAGACTCATCTTGGGAGTCTACGTGCTTTCTCTTACACAATTTCTTCCGTGGGGGTTCGTCCGAAGCAGTTTCGCACGGACCACCCGGAAGAAGGGAACCCCCGATGGGGGTATCCTCAGGCCCTGGGGCCCCGCTGCCGGGGGGCTGCAACGCAATAGAGGCACCAGTCTCTAAATCTAGGGACGGTGAGGTAGAATCTTGCTGAACCGGCAAAGGCATGGCCAGCGCGCTCCTCATGGCCTCAAAGGCCGGACCTCCAGAATCCAAGGAGGTCACTGGTCTAGAGGCCACGATGGCACTGGGAATTCCAGCAGCCGATGCTCCGAGAGGAAGACTAGGCACCGAAGCACCCAATCCCAAAGTGTTCCCCTCGGGCCCGGCTGAAGAGGTCGCAGTACCAAACCCTGAACCGGAGGACAGGGTAGGAAGCACAGTCGGAACCGAGAGACCTCGAAGGGGTCTCTGCTCCGACCGTATGGCTCCGCTTTGCTCCACCACCACCGACTCCAACGGCTCCGAGGAGGTTGGAGGAGGAATCGAATGTGTTGGAGGGATCGGCTCGAAGCTAACTGTGCTGGAGCCGAGACCAATTTAGTAAGCACTGGAGATTGGAATAGCCTCTGTAAAACCCTATCCAGGTCCGAATCTGAAAGTCTCGATGATTTAGAGGAGGTAGACAACCGAGAAGACTTTCCTCTCGGCTCCGAGAGAAGGGGACCGGCTCAAACGGCTCCAATGCTATCGGCGCCGACTCCACCACAGCATGGACCACCATCGGCACCGAAGGAGCCTTCTTGAGCCGAGGGGAAGAGTCTGAGCAGCACACTTCCACCGGCTCCGAAGCCATTGGAACCGATGGAGGTGATTCACCTCTCGATACTCCAACTTGCGGCTCCGAAGGCAATGGAGCCGAGGTAGGAGGTATCGAGGCAGACGCTTCGACCCTCGGCCCGAAGTCAGTGGAGCCGAGGAAGAAGAGGTCAATTTTGTCTTTTTAGAAGTCGGCTCCGACGGACTTGTCGGAGCCGACTATCTTTTCTTTTTGGAAGCAACAGGAAGATCTAAGGCTTCCTCAAAAGAAGGTTTGATAAGCCCTTTCAATATTAATTTGTTCTTGCGTTCTTGAAGAACTCTAGATGAGAACGCATGACAGACGCTACAAGTCTCTTGCAGATGTTTCGGCCCCAAACAATAAACACATACTGAATGACTGTCTGTAATGGACATTTTATATTTGCACCGATTGCATTTTTTAAAACCTGATTTTTGTTCCTTAGACATGATACAGGCCACAACAAGTACAAACTCTAAGGAAATCTTACACTACCAACAAAAGTATAGCACTATACACAAAAAGCGCCAACTGAAAAGCGCGAGACACACTGGCGCGAGTACTGGTGAAAGTTTACCTCACAACAATTTGAAACAAGTTAATGGCCCAAAGCCCTCTAATTTAAACGGGCTTTGCCCGAAAAACAACTAACCAAAAGTTAATAAAAACCTAATAGCACTCAAAGATAGGGCAAAGGCCCTCTAACTTAAACGGGCCTTACCCGACTGAACAAATTAAATTTTTTGGAAACAAGCACTCAACAAAAAAACAATAAGAAATAGCAAGAAATAGCTGTTAAAACAGCTGTTTGGTTAATATGGACAAAAATTCCCTAGGTCAAGGACCAATAAGGTAAAAAGAACCACTTAGCTCCAGCCAAGTCGAGACCACGTCCAGCTTGTTAAGCGGCAAACGAGATCTGGGGAAGCAGGTGTAGTGCATCCTGGGATAGGGAGTAGCCCAGCCAATGAGAGACTTCGTGCTAGTGTATTAGTTGCCGAGTCGGAGCCGATGGATCGGCTCCGAACCCATCTGTTGTGAATGTAGGCGAGATAGGATCCCATTACATCAACTGTTAATCCACGGAAATGGTAAACAGATCCATCTAAAGAAATCAGCACAGTGACAACTGAGAACATATAAGCAGGTGAGGCACTTCCACAAAGAGAACAACCCCCCTTCCACCTGTTTCTATCACCACAAAGAAATGGAGGAGGAATGGATGAGTTCGGTCACAAAATCAAAACCATTTTCGATGTAAAAAAAAAGGGCTTATGGCAGTGGAACGAGATCCCAGAACGGAGTTAAAGAATACCTCTAAAACTGCAGGCATGACGTCTTAGATCCACATCTCAGAATAACATTACTAATAAAGGACTTTGACTAAAAGATGAACTTCAACGGCACTGAACTGGAAAGCCCATTCGGAGGACAGGTAAGTACTTTGCAAAGGAGAGTTCTTGAAGGAGGAATGGAGAAGCAGCACTCCTAAATAAACTACTCAACTAGGCAGAGATGGGCATCAATTCTGTTTTCCTCCAGAAGCAACAGTCAGAAGATTGCCCAGAAATCCTCAAAGAAAAGACAAAGCCCAAGCATAAAAGTTTTTTACACAGTAAGAGTTCCTGTAACAGACCATCCTGACTGCAAAGGATAACTCCAGCCAAGATGAGAAATTCCACTTACAAGATAGAACAGAATGTTTTCTAGCAACTATAAGAACCCCACAGATCCAGCCAAAGCAGTCAGGGCAAAATTATTGAGCCAGGCCCAGAGGAGAGAACCAGCCACCACCTACCAGCAAAACTGAGGTGAATTTTACTGTTTTGCCAAATGGCTGGAAGATTCAGCTACCAAACTGCAATAAGAATGACTTGATCTTTACACTCCACGATGAAATGGGGAATCAGATAGTGTAATGAGAAAACTAACAGCACTGATCCAGACACAAAACAGAGTACATAATGACCTCATCCCCATCTTCCACCATCCCAACCTACTGCATCAAGCAGAAGAAAGGAAGGACAATGATCCCTCTTGTGGGAGAAGGGCTGACTGCTGGAATGCACCTCTTCAAGAGACTCAGACCAGCCTAGCACAGCCCCTGAAACAGCAACTCCAGAACCAAATACATGTCAGCATGTGCTTACCTACAAAATGTGAATTGTCAACAGAGTGAAGTTTGAGACGTAAGTAAAACAGCTCTCAGCTCATTTCTTAAACACAAGGCTCTGGCACTGAAAATCATTCTACCTTCACCAAGATAGATGCATAAATTCAAGGATAAAATAACTGGCCTCAACAAATGTGTAGTAAAGGGTGAAATAGTCTGCAAACAGAACCCCACACACACTTTCCCAAGGATGGCCAGCAGCTCTTACAATCCTCAGTTTTCATACATTGGCTAAAATGTTTGCTATGCCACGGTGCATTTTTTTAGGCAGAGTTTACCTGATGGACATCCCAGCACAGCAAAATTCCAATCTAGATAATATCAAGGTAGCACTACTGAATGACAGCAACTTAAAATCTCCAAATTTGATTACTTCCTTAACCCTCAAAGACAGCAGCAGTTGTGTAACTGCAGAAATCTGGTTCCAGTGTAATAACACTCCATCTGTTCCTGGGTACAATGATTACTGTGCAATTAGATCCATCAGAAACAGAGGGTGGACTATCGGATTTAGCAAGACACAAATCTGGAACTGTCTGAAGTCTTAGTTACACTGAATAAAACTAATTATCACATTACAGGCAATTATAGATCCTCATCTATAATCTCTTCAGAGTTAAACATAATACCTTAACCAGTAAAATAAGTTAACCATTAAACCAAATACTTTTCAAATGGGTGACTTCAACTTTCCACACACCTAAACTAGCAAACATACACTATCATCAATAAATATGTCCAGAGACTTCTGCAAATACACTTGATCAAACTGTTCCCCCTGCCCATTAGAAGTGTTAATGTTTCTGAACTTATAATACATGTTTCCTCTAATCATACAACTTGGTTTATTAGATTCTCCCTAGTCAAATCTGAAAGACTGAGGTTGAATGGGGAACATCTCAGTGAGAAGATAATAGCTCTACCATTACTACCGAATCCTAAACACAAGGCTCTGTAATGTTCTTGCTGAAACAGAAAATGCATGCATGATTTAATAGCCACAATTAGGCACAATATCATACTTTGTGATCTACCTATTAATTATGATGCTCCCTCACTTAGTCAAACAGTCCATGAAACTTTTAGTCAACTGGATGAAGAACTTGTTTCCAAGGATACTACAGTGACAGAACAAGCTCACTGCGCACTTCATACTAAAACAGCTTCGGACCCACAGAGTCATATATATATATATATATATATATATATATATATATATATATATATATATATATATATATATATAAAACTTCTAATTTACTAAAATGTCATTAACAAATTTAAACTAGTTAAAAAAGTACAAACTTCATCTGGAATGGTAAAAAGTCTAAGATAATCTCAGTACATTCCTTTAGAATACAAAATTGTTAGGAGGAAACTTTTGCCTTAATGACAATTTCTTATTTCATAAGGAATTCATTTCTAGATGTCTTACTCAACCAAAATATCCTTTTTGTGAAATGGCTGTACATATCTGCCAGAAAAACAAATTCACTGTTTCTCTATTTTTTTTCAAACCTGACTGATGTGGTGGCATTGTTTCTTTTATATTTAATTTAAAGTCTCTAAAACAGTTTATTCCTGAGCTTGGACTGTAATGTTATGTTCCTTAAATAGCCTAGGCACTGGCCCATAATCTTTTAGCTATTAACCTATTGATCTCATCAGGCTTACATACACTACACATTTTTGCCATGTTCATTACTCCCTTTTATTCCTAAAATGGCTCAAAGCAGCTTGTCCTGTGTGGAAATTGGCATGTTTTAAATGCTGCATATGTATATCCCAGAAGTTTTTTTCTTTTGTTTAATATACTTTTCACTTTATTGACACATCTGGTCTTTCTTTTGAAATTATGCCTAATTAAAACATTAACTTGGTGTTAATAAATGGACTTTTACTTTATAACATGATGGTTTAGTAATAGGATACATTTCCACTGTGGTTCTAATCTAGATCACTTTAAAATCTTTTAAGTAATTCATTCCTCTTGACAAAATGCTGCTGTGCCATCCTGTTAGTAACCATTGTGCTGGTGAACTGTAATACTCTTAAGCATATTCCTCACTGTGTTCAGCCTTTTATGGCATTCATTTGTTGACCTTTGCTACATCCTGATGTAGCATTCAACTTTTAAGGCTAGGAGCAATCAGAAATGTTTTTCCCTGATATATTAGTTAGCCGGGATTTACAGTGGTGTTGCAATGCCTCACATATGCACACTATGATAGCTGCATACCACACATGCATGAAATTCCCAGTTTAACGTACAGTGGATGTAAATTCTTCAACTTTTTACTTGTTTTCAACAAGATTTTTGAATACCTGCACTCATAATTCATCTCAATGTGGACCAAACGTATACTATGATGCATAGCTGCTACAGCATACTGCCCTTACCATTTTTTGAACAGAGTATGAGTGCACCTACAGCACTGCAAGTTATTTCCTCAGCTTGGGATTTGCATTATATTTAACTTTTATAAAACTTTAATAAATACACCTAATTTATTAATGGCCCAGTATATATACATATGTCGTATGCACTTTAATTACATCGTGATAAGGCTGAGTACTTTCCATGTTTATACTAAGCTAATTATCTGGTGGCTCATTTATAGCCTAGCCACAAGATCTGAAATCTTGAGTACCCCTCAACATGATTAATATCTAGTTTCAACCCCTTTCAATGTGGGCTTAAGGGTCCAAACCTCGGGTGTATTTACAATTACCCATCCATTCATCCAGGTTACACTTAAAGAAAGTCAGTAAGCTACTTTGCTTTACATCCAAGTGAAGTCTATTCTCTTGGATAGATATCTATCTCACCAGCATGCTTTGCTGGAAGTTTAGATCTCTGGAGCAAGTACTTAGGGTGTTATTTCTTATATGCATGTGCAGGACTGGATCCTTTCAGACTCTAAGTTAGACAGTGGTCTAACCTTTCAAGAGTCTGTAGGAAATGGAAAAGACAGAGAGTACTTTAAGGTGATTTGGGTAGCTCAGGGAAGATTGGCCTTAATTGTCTTAGTGAGGAAATGCTACAATCTCTCAAGCTGGGTCATACCAAAGGGGCATTATGCTCTACCCTGGGCCTGATTAGGGAGGAATAATGAATGATAACTTCCTTACATCTAGAAGAAATACCCTGGGTGATCAATATGGTTATATACAAGGATCTGCTAACAACAGTGTATACATGGTGGTCAAACGATAGTTCATGATCAACCAAAGTGATCGGGTCCCTAATGACTGACTAAGTCAATTTTCAAAGGGGTATTACCTACGTAATAGATACACGAATGCCTGGGTTTGTCAAAGGACACAATGAAGAATTTCCAGGCATTTAGGTTAAGACTATGGTCCAGTTACCATTTGTTGGTGTATGTTAGGTCCTGCTGGTGAATCTGGAGATCTTATGGGTTTATAGATAATGTGTAAACTTGGTCAGCCACAGGACCGTGATGTCAGCCTTGTTATCGGAGATGTAAATTCCAAAGAAAAATAGATCTAGGATCCCTGGAGTACACTACTGTTGACTACTCTTTTCAATGAGAGAATGGCTCCAACACTAGTAGACTGTGTCCTGTCAGTAAGCTAGTTTGCTATCCAGTGGGTAACAAAGAGATTTACATTTAGTTGAATTAGCTTATCAATAATACAAAACTATGGGGTGTTATTCAAAGGCCTTGGCTAGGTCTAGGTAGGCAATGTGAACCTATTTGTCTGCGGCTAATACAGCAGTACCTTGTTCAAAGACATCTGTCTGGTTCAGGGGGTAGGACTGCCTTTAACAAACCCAAACTGCCTGGATTCAGGGCATATATACTACCTATGTCCTTGTCACATTGCCTTGCAGATAAAGCTGGTGATGCTTATAGTCAGGAAATTCAAGGATTAGTAATGGGTTCTCCTTTGTGTAGTAGGATGACTGAAGCAATTCTCTATACTACCATAACAAATCCAGTGGAGAAGCTGATAATTAATAGGATTAGCAGCAAGTCTACCAAGCAGTGTCTGCTGCTGAAAAGAAGGCAGCCTGGCACATTAATGGGACCCATGGAGCTACTATTGTTGGCTTTGGAAAGTGCATTCAGGACAAGCCCTGAAGTGACCAGAAACGACAATACAGACAGGCTAATATGTTGGGGAAGGTTAGTGGCAAACAGGGGAGTAAAGTCTGAGTTGAATTTGCCCACTAATATGTTGGCTATGTCCTCAGGGGGTGAGTATTTGTTGTTGTTGTGCATTAGCTCTGTACATTGATGGGAATTATTTCTAAGGTTTCTGAGACAGCTGAAGAAGGCTTTGTGGTTGCCCTTAGCATTGGTGGCAATTTATAATTCATTCTTGCTTTTGAAATATTTGATTTTCTTCCCAGTGTCTTTATTGATCTCTTCTGATTTCTTCTCTACATGACTGGGTATTAAATTTGCATTTATGTGCTAGGAGTTTCTTTCTCTTATTGCACAGGTTGTTTAAACTAGGGTTCCACTGTAGGGGGTTATTCCTGCATTTGGCTCTATATTTGTGCATTAGAGACCGATACCTCAATGCATGCTCTGAGCTAGGCACAGAAATTATCCACAAATGTGGCAGCATATGAGATGGGGTCATTGAGGCAAGGAGGGTGCTTAAATTTCAACAGGTCATCACTTAGCTGGATTAGGTTTAACTTAGAATATTGACTAAAGACAGAAGGATCTTGTGATAAATCAGGTTTTTACACTCATACTGATCGTTACTGAACAGTACTCAGATATGACCAGTGATATGGTACTTTAGATGACAGACCTAGGGGTCTCTCATAATGATGAGAACCAGGTCCACTATTTTTGAACCCCTAGTTGGGACTTGAACTAGCTGGCATAATGAAACGGTATTACGAAGTCCAGGTATCTCCGTACATACTTATTTGTGGTTGTGTAGGTTTCCCAGTTAATGGAAGGATAGTTGAATTTTTTCAAGAGAACAGTGTTAGATCTGATAAAGAGGGATGACAGTTTGTTTAGATATGCTTCATGGGCTGCAGGTGACATGGATGGGGTATAGTAGTTGTCTATGATGTGGTATGGAGTTATGTTTATCAAGAGAAGGATATGGAGGAGTTCAAGGTCACTGTCTTGCTTTAAGAGTCTGGATGGTGAACTGGCATCTAAGGAATATAGACGCACCTCCTACAATAAGATTTCCATTTTCGATGTTGGGTCTGAATGAATGGTAAGGCACCGAAGTGCTGCATTGCAGGGGGTGCTATCTCTGTTCTGAAACCATGTTTTACTAGCTATGAAGATGTCTATACTTTCAAGAGCTAGGAATGCCTACAATGAGTGCAACTTCTTATTTAGGCTTCTGGCATTAAGAAGTCCTACTTTTATATAGTTTTGATTTCATCTATGTAGGTAGTTTGAGAAGACTGACCTTAGCTAAAAAGACAACACAGCACACCTGGGATAACTGATTTTGGTGCATTGTTCCTTTGTCTTTGAACTGATATATGTTACATTGAATATGCTATTCTTTTTACATTTCCTTGCTAATTAGCGAATTTTATGTAATTATTTTGGATTTATCCTTATTTAGTTTAGAATGTAATTTTAATTATACTATTCATTCTCCTTTTGAATGCCACTCACTTCTTACTTCTCCCTCAATAAATTTTCTCCTTCTTAACCCATAGTTTGGAACTACAGAATCTTTCTAGTAATTATTTGACATCTCCCTGCTTTAGCTTGTGAACATTTCTATGGTTAAATATGTTATCTTCTTACCCGCACAGCATCTGCTTCTTGTCCTACTATTCTACCAAAGTTTCATAAATGTGGACCCTTTCTTCCAATGTATTATTTATTTTTCTTACTACATCACAAGCAGATGATTACCAAACTTCTGGACTCATTTATGTATCTTTTCAGTCCACATTTCCTTACTTTTAATGGGCATTCTTAGTAGTTATATTTCCAACCTGGTCTATGTGTTCATGTTTTCAAGAACTTTGATGTTAAATGCCTCATATTTTACAGAGCTTATACTCACCTCAGCCAACCAGGCCTCTCTATGCACAGGGAGTTAAATTGGATGTTTCTTCAGTTACAGCAGTTAAGCTCTAGGTACTGCAATCATAGATAGTGAGATTTGTTACAAATGTTATTACCTTATATGCAGTTATGGATGTTGTGTCACTCACTGCTTGGTGTAGTATTTGGTAGTTGGCATCCTGCCAGGCAGAGATAGCCAGTAGCACCAACAGGCATATAACTCCTCTGTGGTGTGTGAAGGGGACAAATATATTTCTTTATCTCCTTCAGTAAAACTTCTGGCAGTGATTTTTGGCTCACTATGTTGTCCCCTTTAGAAAGGTAAATGCCTAACACAACATAAAGAGAGTCTGCAGAAGTGTGCAAACACTGTTAAGAGTTTTTTCAACCATTACAAGCTTGACGTCCTGCAAGAATGGGATGCTGAGATGCAAATAAAGCATCTGGAAATGTACTTTAAGTGTTAATTCTTTTTTAATTGGTCTATTTACTACTTGCTTAGCAACATCTTTTGAAAAATTTACTCTACTTTTATTTTCTATCTTTCAGCTCAGGAAGAGATAAGTTACACCTTAACAGGCTGGGATGTCAGAGAACGAGGAAAGACTAACAGCAAGGCAGATGTGTACCCTTACTCTGGGGTTTAACTCATTAATGCCAATCTGCTGTCAGTTAATTAAGCCTGACATTCCTGACTGACAGCAAGATGGAATGCAACTGCTAAGAGCTACTAGTCAGAAAGAAAATTAAATGCAGGGAAAAAAAGAGAAACAGCTTTTTGCATTTTGTCATTTCTGCACATTTTATTTGCTTAATCATGCAACAGAGCACTGCAAATTCAGTACTGCAATAATGTCACAGTGAAACAAAAGCTCTCTGCGTGGTTTGTTTTTCAAGTGTTGTTGGCTAGAATGGACTCTAGGCCTCCATACAACTAGCACTATGGGAGAAATTACACCACAGCAAGATTAGTGCCGTTAGTGTTAACGAGTTAAAGTTCACTGCATTGTAATGGCATGTGACACAAACCTTAAAATTCTGTCTCCACTATGCATGCAAAATTTCTAAATGTTTTTACTAAACTATTCATACATAAAAATACATCTGTGATGCATGATTTCAACTATCCATCAATTAAGTGGAGTACCTACACCACAAAGGATGGGTACATTCTTAGATGTAGTAGATACTAACTTCCTTGTATAAACGGTCAATCAGTCCACTAGGAGTCAAAATCTTCTTGAGCTCATCCTCATTAACATTGCACCTACTTTCACTACTCTTACAGTATATTCAGTTAAATCCAATCACAAATAATAATCTTCTCCTATAGGGAATTTAAACCCACCACAGACCTCAGATCTCAAAGACTTTAAAAAGACAAACCTATTAAATTTAATCATGTGCTTTCTAAATTCAACTGCAAGATTTCTAGCTCATGTGCACACTCAGCTGCTACTTATGCCAATGAAGTTTACTTGCACCTGACAAACAGCATAAACCAAGAAGTCCCAATTAGAACCATTTGCATGTGTGTTTAGGGCGGTCACGGTGGTGTAGTGGTTAGTGTTGTTGCCTCACAGCAAGAGGTTCTCTGGTTCAATTCTTGGCTGGGGTGCCTTCTGTGCAGAGTCTGCATGTCCTCCCTACGATCGCGTGGGTTTCCTCTGGTTGCTCCAGCTTCCTGCCACATTCCAAAGCAACCCAATATAGGTTTTATGAAGAAAGTTGAGAGGAAATCTGATACCCTCATGCATGAGTTGCCCAAATCGATGATATGCTCTCAGACTATGCAGCCAGGTTTGATGCTAAAATCCAGGACAATGAGACTGCTGTTACAGAATGTTTGAATCAGCTAGGACCTGCAGCAAAGTCTGCAGTGCATGGAGGCTAAAGATGAAATGATGCAAAACAAATTTGTAGGCTATGAGGATTGGCTTCCATACCAAAGAAAAGGTCCTAGAAAAGAAATGGTCCACAGATAAATAACTCTTGGTGGTAACATGACTTTTGTGGAGCAGAACTACTTACCAAACACACAGCAGCTGAGAGCAGAGGTTCATCCAGCCAGAATGAATGGCTGAAAATTTAGATTTATTTATCCAGCAACTCTACAAAGTGATTTTACCAAAGGTTTGGTCACTTTTACAACTTCAATGGATAACATATAGAAACTTCACAATAATCTGATATTCCTCTGTCTGGCCAGAGTTCTGAGCAACATCCACAGACGTCTATGCCCTCAAGAAGGGAATCAGTTCTTCTTTTTATGTCTTCAGAACCATTTCTAATATTTAGGAAGAGCTGGATGGATAAAAAGAAGGCAGATGAGGAGGTCATGAACACAGCCCAGGATCAAAATAGGGACATATGACTGCCTTGCCAATACAATGATTAGCCAAACTCTTTGTATTTCACTTCTCTTACTTTGCTGTTCCTAACCAGGTTGTTGGCATTAACAGTCAGTTGTGTAGTCAGTCCTTTCTGAGGTATGAAGGGCTTGACAGATCTAAACTAATCGGCTTCTAGCAATTCAAGACTGTTTTAAAGTAGTCATTTACTTCAAATGGTGGCTTTTAGTCACTCAATATCTCTGTTCTCTTCAGTGATATGCAACTGCAAATACACTTTTTGTACATAGTTTTTCAAACTTTTGTCTAACTAAACAGTTTAATAGTTTTGTTTACTGTCTATACATTGTGAAAAGTTGTTTGTTATGTTTGGCACTGTTTTAATACTTCTTGCGATGTATGACAATTATGTATGTTCTAAAGTGTACCAAGTGGCTGTCCCCAAAGGCGTTGGGGCTAAAATTTGAGGGATTTTTCTATTCATTTCTTTTATATAGTCAGCAACTAAATTGTTAAGGAATATAAATGGTAGGGTTGATGTCCAAAAAAAGGAATATGGTGGTCTCATACCAAATAGTTATCGCTCCTACTTTCTTTTCTTACAGGAAACAGACCAGACAGAGGTCAAATATTTTACGATTATTAGGAGAATGATTATACGGCTACTTCTCTGCTTTTTACTTTGGTCTCATGTGGGGGGGGGTCATCATTTTATTAAGGAGGACTACCCCTTTTCTTTTGACAAGCATGGATACTGATGAGGAAGGTCATGATTCATTTTTATTGAATTGTAAAATAGTCTCATTAGTGAATGTCTTATTTCTTCCCCAGGTTCCACCCCCATTTTAAAACTTTCTCCATGACTCTCAAATTTTACAAATTCTTCTTCTCTAGGGAGCATTGGTACATAGTAGAATAAGGTCATTCAAATGTTCTGTTAGACCATGCTCCCCTTAGACTGGATTTCAGGACGGAGTACATAAGTGTTTTAAGACACTGGAAGTCATACTTTTATCCCCCTATAAAAGCAAAGAAAGTGGAGGAACCAAAAGTGTCCAAAAATATAAATGTATAAATAGAGAAAAGACACTTCGGCTAGAGATAAAAACACTTTAATACAAATAAAAATAACAAAAAGGTATGCGCTTTCGAGGTAACCCTCTTCTTCAGACCTAAATACAAACTGATAAAAATCCTGGATTTAAATTAAAAGGCCAAAACTAAACTAATACACAGCATAATTTAAAAATTTTAGTTTTGCAGAAAGTGAATGTCAGTTTGCGTGAAGGGGGCATTAAAAATGAAACATACTATGTTGAATTAAGATGGATTGTGGATTTCAAGGCAAATTTTCCACCTTGTGTCTTTAAAACCTCTTTTGAAGAGAAGAGGTTTACCACATTAATTAATTAATTAACTTTTTATGATGCATTCCTAAGCCTTGTTTTTATTGGTCAGTGCTTGCATTTAAATCCAGGATTTTTATCAGTTTGTATTTAGGTCTGAAGAAGAGGGTTACCTCGAAAGCGCTTACCTTTTTGTTATTTTTATTTGTATTAAAATGTTTTTATCTCCAGCCGGTGTCTTTTCTCTATTTATACTTTTTCCCCCTGCAAGGGAAGATATTTTAGCAGATGACTGGGGACCATCTATAAGAAGATTGCAGACATGGTTAGTTTCTCTTGATCTTCAGTTTGTAAGAAGTGGGATCATTACAAGGATATTTCAGCCATTTTCCTTAGGGTATACAAAATGGGGACCAAGAGACACTTTGGGGTTAATCTAAACCTCCTGCAGAAGGATTTTAAGGATGGTCCAAAGCAAGTAAACAGAGGGGTACTGGGAGGGAAGGCAGAGTAAAATACAATAATCATGATAGAGCTAACCACCTATCATTTTAAGGTTGACCAAATGCATGGGGCCTTGAAGCTTAGAGCTTTCCACTTCTCCTCAGCTGGAAAGAAGTATATGGCTTTGAGTATTCGCAAAGAAGCAGTAGACAGATTAGTGATTCAAATAAGAGACATGGTCACCCTGAATTTGTGTAGGATGCCACAAGATGTGCTGGGGGTATTCTCTAAACATTTGACTCTCCTACACTCTGATACAGAGGATACTTTTACCTAATAGGAGACACTTTTACAGTACTTGGATGCCCTACCTTTCCTTCTTTAGACCCAGAAGAAGCATATCTTTTTATTCCAACTTTTCCCTTTGCAAAAGGTTTTGGATAGATGGACATCCCTGGCAAAGGGGAAAACAGTTGATCAGGACGGAAATCCTTTGGAGGTGTACAACTTTTCACATCTAGATTTCTTGCCTAGATTTTGCCTTTAGCCAATGAGATAATCCAGAAAGGTGTTCCCCCTGTTTCATGGAAGGAGGCAATCATGGTAAGACTACATAAAACCAATAATGACCCCAACTCAGTAATGTCCTTCCATCTAATTTCTGCATTAAACCATGATTACAAACATTTTATGGCATTACTTGTCCATCCCAATCAGACTGTTTTTTATTCAACATAGGACAACATTTGATAATCTTATCAAGACCCTAATGTTAACAGCGAATGCATCTGAGATAGGCCACACCCTGTTACTGGTGAGCCTTGATGCAGAGAAAGCCTTTGGTAGATTCAGCTGGGATTTTCTTGGGGGCTAGATAAAATGGGATTCCCAAGAAAATTCATAGATATGCCGAGGCAATTTTATACAAGGTCTACAGCAAGACTGAAACCTATTCACAGAAGAATTAGGCAGGGCTGCCATTCTCTCCTCATCTTATGTGCTATGTATCTGAAGCCCTTGCCTATGACTAGTTATTCTATATGGGGGGGGGGATAGCTCACAAACTGGGGTTACATGCAGATGACCTTCTGGTGTTTCTGTCTGACACAGACAGACAGCTTCCACTATTATTTGAGAACCTTACCCTTTGTCTCCTTCTCAGGCTACAAGTCCAATTCCGCCAAAGCAAGATTAACTGCTGCCCATCTGGGCAGAATGCAGCTGACTTTTCTTTTACAACAGGGGATAAGGCCATGACTAATCTGGGGATCCAAGTTAAACCAAATATTTATACCTCCCTAGAAAGTACCTATCAGGAACTATTAAGAAAATTTAAATCCTACTCTCAAGTGTGGATGCATCTCTACTAAGATATGATGCAGACAGCACTAGCAGTTGTTCGTTGCAATTACCACTAGTGCTTTAAGTCTCTCTGGGCATTCCCATACCCACTCCAGCACATTTTCCGGCAAAAATGAAATCTTGCCTTCAGGACTTTATTTGGGAAGTAGAAAAGCCAAAGCTACAATGGCAGTGCCTCTCCTTTCCCTTCTTCAAAGTGGCTTGGGACTACTGGATATTGAGTTATACTCCATGACAGCTAGGCTAAAAGTTTTTGGGGAACTCATAAATATAGATAGCAGGCTGAATCGTGCACCACAATATTGCATCTAATGAGGGGCTTACAGGGACTACTCAGTAAATTGGTATATAAAAAGAATCATAGCTGAAATCCTGCCTCAGTGTTGTAGACTCTCTGATCACTGCTGTCTGTGGGGACCTTAACACTGCTGACTCATCAGGATGGTTAGCAGATATGCTCCCTACTGGCAGCTCCCAGCACTAGGGGGCTTGGGCACCTGACATCATAACAAATTAAAGCTCTTGCTTGATATCAGATGAATTTAGATTACTTCATAATTTATCTCCCAAAATGTCTGCATTCCATAAAAGGTTCATGGACAAATATAGACACACTAAAATAAGTAGGGTTAATAGAAAGGACTGGCCCAGATGGATCACACAGCTGGTGGAAGCCAGGGTTCTTGCCCAATGAGTAAGGTTGTGATCAGTTTCTTCTATAAGATCTTTATTATCCTCAGGGAAGGGTTTCTGGAGAAAAAAAGACTCGTGGGAAAAAGATTTGGACATTGCCATTAATAAGGTTTTTTTGGTCCATGCTGCCTCTGACTTCAAGATCTGCAACAAGGTCTCAGACTTTCAGGTTCTGTGGCTGCAAATGCCAAATTTAAGTATTTTTATACTCCATATAAACTCAGCAAAATTTTCCATAATGCCCCTCAGTCTGTTGGATGTGTGCTTCAGGGGCTTTAGGAAACTGACAACACATATTTTGAGAATGTCCAGCTCTAATGGGCATCAGGCAACTGATCCAGAGTATCTACAACCTCATATGGCCAAAAGTATTCTTCATCTCTAAAGCAGCATTTCTGTTGGGTTGCTCAGCCTCATCTATGCTGCCTCTTCTCTCTAAGTTTGATGTACTTCCTTTCACTTGTAGCTAAGTATATCGCAAAAAGATGGAAAACCTGCATTTCTCCCACCTTTGCAGACTTGGTAGCTATGACGATGTAAATTTCTACTTTTGAACTGAACACTTCATATCTGTATTCAAAACAATATAACCCTTGAAAAAATGGACTGATTTTATCATTGAACATAATTCCTTTAAAGACTCATAGTTGATGGACTTGGAAAAGGCACAACAAACTTGTGTGTGCAGATTCAGTTATTTTGGTTTTGATATTTGATAGTTTTCAACCATGTCTGTACTTTACACTACTGTTTCTCTTCTCATTAAGGTTTCTTACTTTGTTATTAAGTAGTTGTGATGAAAGTTTATCTTAAAAAAAAACAACATCCAAGATAAGGATAACCATAAATCCTTCTTTAACTCAGAACATTAACAAATAACACTTTGCAATGCTCTGAATTAATTCATAAGGGTATTATCCAATCTGAATCTAAAGATATTTCTAATATACTCGCATATACACTTAGTGCCAAGTTCACCCCAGGAACAGTAAATTAAGTTCAACAAATTCCTGAGCCCCTTTCTCCCACCAAGATCATCATCTGACTGCACTATCTAAACAAAACTAAAAATACCACCTCTATGGGCCACAATAATATACATGATTGCTTAATCAACAGCACCAAATATATGCTCTCTGAAGTCCTCCTAAAACAGTTCAGCTTAAGCATGGCCACAAGGCATATTCTTGAGTGGTAAAGAAAATGGCTGTTTTTATACTACTCCATAAGGGGGCACCTATCGCACATGCCAGGAACTATAGACCCACCAGCTTATTTATTTATTTGTCTTTTTTTACGGGGAAGGTTTGGGCAAGACATACTTTCAGTGGAGGCCTGGGAAGAAAAGCTACAGGAAATAAAATTTACACTGACAATTTCACTACGTATGGTAAACAATGAGTACATTTACAACTTGTAGTATACAGAGGTAACATTTGCAGTAGTACGAATATTAGAAATTCATTTCAGTAAACAAAAACTCTCTCTGACAGCCATTCACTAGATTGTACAAATTAGTTTACAGTGGGTAAAGTGTACTGTATAAGAGATAAACGTATGTATGATGATCAGAAAGATGGGCTATCCATCATGAAAGGACAGGGATTAGAGAAAATTGTCAGCATGTACAAAGCGAATTATAGGGTTTGATGTAGGCTACACAAGAAAAGGGGTTAGTGGGCGTTGCTCATCTTGTCAGGGTAAAACAGATGAATATGTGTGGGTTCTGTGCAAGCAGCTTTATTAAACAGAAACATATCAGGAATGAGGCTTTGTAACAAACTTAAATAGACTTATAAACAGACTGACTACCACACTCATACATGTTAACACTCTGGCTGTTCTCTCAAAATGGCATTGCTGCCTGCACATGCTCACTATTTATATGTGTGCGCTACATCTGGAAATGCTTCTTTAATGTACATACACACACACTGATCTGATCTACAGTGGGGACAGAAAAATACAATACTGCATAAGAGTTAAAGAGAAATATTGGTTTAACGTAAGCAAAATATGGAAAGGAGTTATTGTGGAAAAAAAGATAAGATTTTGATAGGAGTAATAGTCATTATAGACTATGACTTCTAAATATAATGCAGATAGGGGCTACTTATTGATGCACAACTAGGTGGAACATGAGAGCAATTAGGTATGGCTTATGAGTGAATAGTTAGACTGAAGTGTTAATGAGGACAAACAGTACAGGCACATCAGCTTAGGAAGAGAACTCGAATGACAAATGGGAAGAGCAGTAAGAGCTGAAGATGAGGAAAGTCTCACCCAGGTGAGAAACATCAGTATAACTAGGAGTGGCTGACATGTTGTTTATGCAAAGGATTAAGGCTGGGGAGTTTTTGGCTCCTTTTATTTCTGCAGGGATGGTGTTCCAGAGTTTAGAGATGTAGTGAGAGTACACGGAGTCCATGGCTGACATGTTTGACTTATTTAATACAATAAAGAATTTTTCACTTGAACATAGGGCCCTACTGGGAGAGTAGGGCTGTGGGTATCTTTTATGCTAGGTATTTTTCTGGAAAATTAATATTATATGCTGTAATTAGTTCTGCACAAATTAGTAGCTGGGTAGTTCAAACCAGTTTAGCTGTTTTAGGAACTTACAATAATGTGACCTATCTGCGGGACTGGCTGCAAATTTAGCTATTTTGTTGTAGTAGAGACAGAGTTTGGCTTTCTGTGTGATGCTTAAGCTTGTGAGGAGACATGAAGCATACAGGAATGTTGGAAGTAAGTAGGTTGAGGCTAAGGTTTTCCTTGTATAGTCAGTAAGGTATTGTTTCGTCCTACAGAGGGAACAGGGATTCTGATGTGCCTTTTTAATGATTTGCAATGTGTGAAAGGGAAATTTCCAACTGTAGTCAATTATGCCATAAAATAGCTTTGTTTGGGTGCCTGTCTCAATATTAGTGCTCCTGGATGAGGTTACACTGAAAGATTGTTTTTATGTGAGGTACTATTTAGGAGTGAAGAGCATCAGTTTTATTTTGTTGGGAATAAGAAGTTAAATATTTTTAGCCCAGGATCAGCTCCTGGATGAGGTTACACTGAAAGATTGTTTTTATGTGAGGTACTATTTAGGAGTGAAGAGCATCAGTTTTATTTTGTTGGGAATAAGAAGTTAAATTTTTTTAGCCCAGGATCAGCTACACAGAAAAAGCTTTTGGTGGTCTTCTGATGTTTTGTTACAGTTGGGGGCTATGCATACAAGAGTGGAATCTTTGCTGTACTGAATTATACTAGCATGACGGGTGTCAGTATGTCGCTTGTTTATGAAAATATTGAAAAGAAGGGGTCCTACTACAGAACCTTGTTGTACGCTGATAGTAACTGGTTGAAAGGATGGAAGGTTGTACTGCCATTTAACTGCTTCCTGCCTATTAAGACAGGTAAGGAACCAAGAAAGGGAGGAGTGAGAGAGATTTGCAGAGGATAGCACACAAAGAAAATATTAATGGCATAGAGCGACAAATGCTTTTATCAGCCTGACGAGCACAATTTCCAAATCCGTAGAATCTATTTTATCTCATTTCATAAGCTCTGATATAAAAATTGTATTTTTCAAGACCTGCAACTATATTTCTGTCAAAAGAAAATCCTGTCAATTTAATTTAACACTTTATTAAATTTTCACATTTAAACAATGATAAAGTACTTAGCTTTGTAAACATCTTTAAGAAAGTCACTGAAGCTGTAGACAGTGGCCAGACAATGTACCAGGATATGGTCAAGGCTTTTGGCATTATATTGCATGTTGGAATTTTCAATACATTTAAAGGCATAAATGTAGACTCTTACATTGTAAGATGGAGAGCAAACTGACAGAGAACCTGCATAGTTAACATAGCAGGTGCTCTGTCAGAAAGTAAAGCAGTGACTAGTGAATTTCCTCATGGTTCAGCAATGGGACACCTTCTGTATGACCGTTACTTCTCAGATCCCCAAAGCACTAGCCTAGAAATTTGACAATGACTGTAAGCGTAGGTATCATCATCACCAGCACCTTGGGGTGTCACATCAACTGTCACCATCCTTATCGATTCAGTGCTACTCTGTCTTCTGCAATGGTCACACCTGACATCTTCACCATACTGTCTTCAGCTTTCTTGCACATGTGTCTAAACCACTGTAATCTGTTCTCTCTGATCTTCTCTGCAACTGGTGCCAATATGGCTTCTGCTCTAATGGTTTCAGTTCTTTGTTTGTCCCACAGTGTGCATCCTACCAACCATCTCAGGCACGTCATCTCCATTATCTCTAACTTCCTCAATTGCTCTGCCTTAACTGCTTAGGGTTTCTGTATCATACAGCCAGTATTTTCCTCTTAGCTTGAGCCATCTTTTTGCCTCCCATTTTCCTGCACTCCTTATTTCTTTTGATAACTTCTTTGACTTCTGCATTCCACCACCAGCTTTCGTTTTGTACCTTACTTCCATACCAGGCTCAGCCACATATCTGATGTATAGCTCTAACACACACTTTTTTCAGATGCTGCCATTCTTCCTGAATTTCACCTGTTCCCACTGCTTCCTGAGAATGGTATAGCCCTGAGTGCCTCCCTTAACTCTTGTGCTTTTGCTATAGTCAACTTCAATTGGATGGAGCAGTGGTGCAGCGGTAGCGTTCTCACCTCACAGCAAGAGGTTCTCCGGTTCGATTTTTGGCTGGGGTGCCTTCTATGGGGAGTCTGCATGTCCTCCCTGCTTTCGTGTGGGTTTCCTCCAGGTGCTCCGGTTTCCTACCACGTTACAAAGACATGCATCTGGAGCATTTCTCCCTGGGCCTCTGCTGAAAACTGGCTTTGTTCCAAGTCGGACTTTCCCGGTTAACAAATGTTAAATAAATAAATGTCTTTGGCCAAGTCTTTGTTGAGCTCAGCGCCTTCAATGACCACTTCTTCCCTGATTGAAAACAAAAATTCAAAATGAATTAAATATATGTACGTTTATACATCACATTTAAATCTATGAAATAAGCCATACTATGCCTCACCTTAAACTGTAGTGCTGAACCAGAATTTCATTTTGCTTGAGATCACATCTTTTCAAAATACAGCACTGAACAGAAATTCATGATTAAGAGAGAGAGAGTACTTTTTCACAAATGCAGAACTAAACAAAATCTCACTTTGAGGATGGAAACTGAATAACGCTGCATTAACAGCACTGTTCTGGACTCTTGAAATGTAAAAAAAAACACTATCCTATGAGAAAGTTACTGTCTTTGTCTGTTTCAGGCTAGCTGTACTAGATGCATTTTAAAAACTGCTCCAAGTATGAGCATTGAATTAATCTGTAATAATTTGCCAATACATAAACTGTTTAAGTAAATTACAAACTATATTAATGTAAATGGAGTTATCCTATGAAAAGATTAGGACAATTAAAAAAAAAAAAACCTGTATTCTTGTGCTTAGGCAGCACATTTTCAGAATTTTAACAGACACTATTGCCGGACTGTTTTATAATTTACAATGAAAAAAGTTAGTGAATTTCACCAGCATTAAAAGGAGATGGAGTGATTATTATAACCGCAGTATGCAAATATGGACTTTATGAGATTTTCAATGCACTGGGAATTCCAGCTTTGATCTTTGTTCCTAACTACCACCAACTGAATGGTCAAATCAAGACAGCAGCTCTTACTATTAAAAAAAAAAAAACACAAAGGAAGCTCAACGTATTAACACTAAACTCCACAAAGACACTGAATTAAAGTCAGGGTTGAACATCACACACACTGGAGGTGAGATGATAATCTTACCACTAAGCCACCATGTTACCACATGGAGCCCTGCCTGATGCACTGATTTGAGCTGCACGGAAGTGAAAGCCACCAGGAAAAACATTTTTCAAAAAACAAACTTCAATGCCCCAAGGTAAGCAAAATCCAATGCTGGTTAGGCTAGTTTAGGACCCATGGAGGGTGGTGATTCCTCATCAGGATGATGGATCAGCAGTGTTCTCTTCTGAGAAGCACAGAAGTAATTAAGGATTTCTGCCACAGCAAATGAAAGAAATAACAGTGTGGCCAGACCTAAACATAGATTAGGTTTCTGATCATGACCACTTTGTTAAAATGAACATTGGGAAACTGACTTTGAGAGCACATTAAAGTAAAGCTAGACAGGTGAACATTGGCATCCATGTCAAGAATACATCACAGAAACTAAATTACCATTGGTGAGACCTGATCATAACTCTTTGCAGTACATGGAGCTTCAGCTATCCTGATCTCTTAGCTACAGAAAAAAGTATGAAGTGTTCTATAGCTCTGAAATCTGCAGCACACTTAGTGCTGACTCACAGCCAGGAGCCAAAAGCATAAAAAGCTGTAATGCACTTCACACAGCATCATTGCATACCAACAACACTAAATTCAAGTCCCTGCAAAATATGCATCTTTCAGTGGTATGGTTGTGGCCTGGGGTCTGCAAAGAGAGAATTATGTTTTTTGTGCCAACAAGGATAATGAGGGAAACATACTTACAAGTGAGGAGAGTGTGTTGAGCAGATGGAAAGAGTACTTTGAGGGGTTGATGAATGAAGAGAATGAGAGGGAGAAAAGGTTGGATGATGTGGGGATAGTGAATCATGAAGTGCAATGGATAAGCAAGGAGGAAGTAAGGATAGCTATGAAGAGGATGAAGAATGGAAAGGCTGTTGGTCCAGATGACATACCTGTGAAAGCATGAAGGTGTTTAAGTGAAATGGCAGTTGAGTTTTTACCCAGATTTTTTAATGAAATTTTGGAAAGTGAGAGGATGCCTGAGGAATGGAGAAAAAGTGTTTTGGAACCGATGTTTAAGAATAAGGGTGATGTGCAGAGCTGTAGTAACTACAGAGGAATTAAATTGATCAGTCACAGCATGAAGTTATGGGAAAGAGTAGGTTAAGAAGGGACGTGATGATTAGTGATCAGCAGTATGGTTTCATGCCGGGAAAGAGCACTACAGACGCAATGTTTGCTCTGAGAGTGTTGATGGAGAAGTACAGAGAAGGTCAGAAGGAGTTGCATTGTGTTTTTGTAGACTTAGAGAAACCATATGACAGGGTGCCTAGAGAGGAGTTGTGGTATTGTATGAGGAAGCCGGGAGTGTCAGAGAAGTATGTAAGAGTGGTACAGGATATGTATGAGGGTAGCGTGACAGCAGTGAGGTCTGTGGTGGGAGTGATGGATACGTTTAAGGTGGAGGTGGGATTACATCAAGGATCAGCTCTGAGCCCTTTCTTATTTGCAATGGTGATGGACAGGTTGACAGACGAGATCAGACAGGAGTCCCCGTGGACTATGATGTTTGCAGATGACATTGTGATCTGTAGTGAGAGTAGGGAACAGGTGGAGGAGACCCTGTAGAGATGGAGATAAGCTCTAGAGAGAAGAGGAATGAAGGTCAGCAGGACAGGGAGGATAGAGGAATGGTGAGGATGCAAGGAGTAGAGGTGGCAAAGGTGGATGAGTTTAAATACTTGGGATCAATAGTTCAAAGTAATGGTGAGTGTGGAAGAGAGGTGAAGAAGAGAGTACAGGCAAGATGGAGTGGGTGGAGAAGAGTGTCGGGAGTGATTTATGACAGACGAGTACCAGTAAGAGTAAAAGGGAAGGTCTACAAGAGGGTAGTGAGACCAGCTATGTTACATGGGTTGGAGACAGTGGCACTGACAAAAAGGCAAGAGTTGGAGCTGGATGTGGCAGAGTTAAAGATGTTAAGATTTGCACTGGGTGTGACGAGGGTGGACAAGATTAGGAATAAGTATATTAGGGGGTCAGCCCAGGTTAGAAGGTTTGGAGACAAAGCCAGAGAAGCAAGAATATGTTGGTTTGGACATGTGCGGAGGAGAGATGTGGAGTATATTGGGAAAAAGATGCTAAGGATGAAGCTACCAGGTAACAGGAAAAGAGGAAGGCCTAAGATAAGGTTTATGGATGTGGTGAAAGAAGACATGCAGGTGGCTGGTGTGAGAGCAAGATGCAGAGGACAGGAAAAAATGGAAACAGATGATCCAATGTGGCAACCCCTAACGGGAACAGCTGAAAGATGACAATGATGATGATGAATGAGGATCACAATGAGATTCCAGGATGACTGCTCTTTGAACAGGAGGCTGATTAGAGCTCTTCACTGTGAAAAAGAAAACAGCTTTAAAAAAACAGTAAAAAAAATAAGAATTTGGGAAAAATTTTGTTACATCATCATAATGCTTGCATTTTCATCAAAGACGACATCTGGAGAAAGTAACAGAAAATCAAAGAGAAAAGGAAAAAAATAGTCTGGTGGGGAAGAATCTTATAACTTATAGTTGTTCAGCAAAAAGCAGTTCAGGTTTCAGCTTTCGCATAGGATATGCTAACTTACGAGGAAAAATGAGTTAAATACATTTAAAGGTGCTTAAAATAAGTGAGAAGCTGGAGAAATATATAAACTTAAATGACAAAAGATTGGAAAGAACAGAAGAAGTTTTAAGTAGCTAGTCAGATGATCTGATAAAAATTGCAGAAATTAGAGGCTGAAATGAAGGAAAAATTGACTGAACATGAGGCTTCTCAAGAATTATTTCAAGAAACAGTGAGGTTAGAAGACAGAACACACATACACCTGAGATATTCCGCTGAACCAGAGAAACAGGAAGGAATACACTATATTAACTGTATGAAAGTACAAATTAGAAACCTGACTGGTATTTCACAGCAGGATTTGTTAACTTAAAGGACATGTCATGCGTGTGCTCAAATTTTGGCCAAGAGAAAGAAGTCAAGACCTACAGTAATAAAGAAGCACTCATATCAGCTGAAACAGTTGCACCTGACAAAACAGTACAAAAGGGAAAAATATTAACAATTTGGGACACTGGAGTGTTTGTGGAAATGATTATTTACTAATACATGAGGTAGAAGAGAAGTGAGTTCATCCCTGCCATCAGAGGATGTCAAGAGGCAGGTTTATGATTCTGGAGGATCACTGACATTTTTTTGGATGTAAAACTGGCTAAAGAGAAAATAAACAGTTTATCCAGCAAAGAGCAGGCCATCAAGCTGAATGGGACTCTGCTTTTCATTCTTCTGACAACAGCGAAGTCCAGACAGGGAAATTGAAGTGAAACCTTTTAAATTGTTCCAAAGGAAAATGACTGAGTGACAGAAAAAGCAACCCAGGAGCTGACTAGAAAAAACCTGGACTTCAACCAGAGACCAGTTTTGGATGGTCAAGATGATGAGGAAGAATACCAACAATAATGTTAAAGTGTTATTTCCATAAGATGCAGTCTGGACATGAGAACTGCTTCTGCAAAAAGTAGTTAAAAAGACTGAAAGTTTGTTGAGTATGATAAATTGGTTTGAGGACTCTAAGCATAATTCCCAATTTGTCATTAATGTTTAGAATGACAATTATGGGATTGAAGAAGTAACTAATAAAAAGTGTTTTGATTCTTAGCAAAATGTACACAGTAAATATATTGAAATAAACAGCATGTTTTACTGTAAAGTAGTTCTCTGCTGCATGCAGAGGCATTTTAAATGTGCCTTAACAAAGGATGCCTAGATGGATTAATAGACAGACAGACAGATAAGACCGGGGAATCTTACCAGTGTCGGCTGTTTATGCTACTGGTATTAAATAAGAAAGTATTTTTTCTTGACTGTAATGTATTGGAGTGGAATCACTACTAAATACCGAACGCCCAAAATCCCTTTGCTTAAAACACCGAGACCACATGCCCAAAACCCCACAATACCGAATATGCAAAACCGCAAAATTCAAAATCGCGAAAGTTACACAACCAAAGAGCACACACACACACCTTCCCCCCACAACCAAACAATGCATCCTACTCTAGACATAGGCAGGGGGGCAAGCCCCCCTGCACCCCCCATGTGGGGGGGGCTGTGCCCCCACACCCCCCTTCTTTATTAATCTAACTCCAAGATTGCACAGACACACAAGGCAAACTCACACCCACACATTACAGTCCCTCACACACACCACAGTCACAACACACACTTACACACACTGCACCCCTCACAAACACAATTACATGCACATACTTACCTGAACTGCAACACCAGAAGCGCCAACGCAAAATCCCTTAACATCGGGATTTTGCATTTCGCGCTTCTGGTCTTTCGGTCATCTGGTCTCGGTGTTTTCAGCGTCGGGATTTTCAGCATTCGGTATTTAGTAGTAATCCCATTGGAGTATATACTGTACCAAGACAAAGACTGGATATGAGCAATATAATGTTGTGAGCTTGGGCTGCTAGGGGAAGATGTAAAAGTATATTAATCATATATTATAGGTATTAAAATATAATGATTTCCCTGCTTTATACAAGTGAAAGTGTAGACTACTGCTCTCAATTTATTCTCCAGACAAGGGGACTTTTTTCTAAGCAAATAGACTACAAAATTGAAGGGATTAAAATGATCCATCAAAAGGAACTGTTTTTTTTTTTTTTTTGTATTAGTAAAGATACTAGCTGCTGTTTTTTTTTTTTTCTTTTCTTTGCCATTAACAAATGCTAGCAGTTACAGACAGTACATCTACAGGTACAGGCAATTAATCAGGAATTTACTGAAGAATGTGCTCTAATGCAGTTGTATAAACAATATACTGATTCGTATTTAAAAGGGGAAGCGAAAATCAGTTCAGTGAAAAAATAAATGAAAGCTTGATGATGAGAGAAAGTCTTTATAAGTAGTTGTACTGAATGTAATAATGCAGTTTTTTAATGTCTGTATGAACAGTGCAATATTTCTTATACATGAACATAAGCAGTGAGCATGCAAATTATTTTTCATATCTGTGAGGGAAATAGGGACACAACAAAGACAAATGGCATCTATGCAAGGTGGAGCAAAGACTTTAGCATGTACTTTCAGGTTTGTGGGTGCAGCCAACTATGTGGGGCAACCATCCCGTGTGAAGAAGTAATTTCCCTTTGTGAATAGTGTAATTAATTTTGTGAATTAAACGGGGTTGAGGATTAAAATGTATTTAGTTTCTTGTCCCTTGAGTATTTTTACTGAAGCACAAAGTCTAGGAAAATGTGACATGGGTTGAAAGAGAGATGAAAAGCAGCAAATGCATACACAATCAGCTTGGCAGGCATTAATATGTACATATAATTTTCAAGTTTGAAACATATATTTAAAATAACTGCCATGCAGAATATGTGAAAGTAATAGCTTCAGAATGACTGCCTTATAAAATTTATCATGGAATGTGAATAGCGTTGCTGGTAATAAATAGTAATGTTACAGGATACACATTTTGATAGAAATAACTTGAATTTGAAAAATAAATTATTTCAGAAGGGATATTCAGCAGTGTATCAGGGACAAAAGAAAAGAGTAGAAATACTGATTGGGAGAGGGGCTCCAACACAGAGAGATGAAAAGAAAGACAACAACAGTATATTTGTGGTAATAAGGGGGACTGATAAGGAAGGAGGATTACACTGGCATATATTTATGTTCCACCTAAAATTCTATCATGGGCCTTAAGAGAATCATGGGAGAAATAATAAAATTTCTGCAGGGATTATTATTTATGGGTCAGAAAATGAACCTGATTTGCAACAGTGAAGATGTACTAGGGAAACTAGAAGGGCAATGTAACAAAACAGTACATTTATGAAGAAATGCAAGAGAATATTTGGATTGAAAGACGTGAATTTACTAGCAGGAAGTCAGAATTTACACATTATTCTCCAAGGTACAATTAACTGGGCTAAACTGGAAAGAAATTACTTTTCACAGAAGCAGGGGGTATTTATTTAAAAGCTTTGAAATACATTCAAAAATATTTTCAGTTATGCACCATTAAATGCTAAGATAAAGACGAATGGCAATGAAGCAAAAGTTAGACACTGTTACTTTCCTACTTATTTGTTAAAAAGAGAGGAATTTAAAGAATGGGTAACAGAAACAATTTAAGAATTATTAGGAAAGAAAGGCATTTTTTCGTATGGGAAACGTAAAAATGGAGATTAAAATTATGACCGAGTTAAATGAGAAAGAGATAAAGGAAGGAAGTAATAATTATGCAGAGGAGCTGTCAAAGGGGTATTGTTGAGCTAGGGGAATCTCACAAAACAAGAGGAACAATCGCCGAGTTCTAAAGGGAACATAATGAAATATTTGGATAACATGCATGAGTTTAGAAAAGTTGCTATTAAGTAAGTATTACTTGATAACTCCAGAGTACAAAAACTCTTAGCACAATGACTTAGGCAATAGAAAGTAGAAAGGGCTACTTCCAATATTTAGGAAGTTTATGAAAAGAAAACCATCCAGCGATCCTACAGAAGTATTAGAGATCTTTCAGAAATTCTATGAAAATTTGTATAAAGCAGAGGAATAGGGAAACCAAGAAAAGGCACAAATTAAAATATTTATATAAAACTTAATTATGACCACTGTTAGAGGAAGATGAGGCTAAAGAATTATTAGCCAAGATAGGACACAACGAGATAAAAATGGTGATGTATAATCAATCATCAGAGAACAGTTCAGAAACAGATTGTATTCCTGCAAAGTTTGGAAGTTAGGAGGGAAGAAAGTGATAAAGATCTTAAAGGTTTTAATAATATTTTAAAAGAAGTGACAGTACCAGCATCTTAGAAGAAAGCTGCGGTGGCTTTATTATCCAAAAAGAGTGCAGACCCCCTTAGGCCCAGCTTCTTTTAGACAAATTTCAATTTTAAAATCATGACTACAGTGTTTATGTCTATACAATTAGATATGGAGAGTAGCATAGCTAGGGTGGGAAAAAGGGGGCAGATGCCCAAGATGCAAAGTGCCGGGGGGTGAAACTGGCCAAGTGAGCTCTCGCTTCAGTGTATATCGACATATGCAGTGAAAATTGAGCAAAGCTGCACTCTGTGTGTGGTTGATATAAACTATAGCAACTGCACAAAATAAAAAAAGTAGATTTGTTTTGCTCTTTATGTTGGAGTAGAATTTTTTTTAACTAACCAGCTACACCTTTGGATATAGATCAATGTGATTTTCTGGATGGAGGCAATATTTGACAATACCAATAGAATAATGATGATTCAGAGGGAAGCAAAATGCAAGAAAAAGGTGCTATTTCTGGTGGGTCTTGATGCAGGGAAGGTATCTGACAGAGTCAGCTGGAATTTTATAAGTAGGTCAGTCTCAATATCTGCGCTCCCTGATAGAACAGCAGACTTAAGATATATGAAGGGTCAGAGGCAAGAATTAAGGCGGTAACATTCCTCTCTGACAAGCTGTGTTGAAAAGAACCGGCCAAAGGTGTCCACTTTCCACTTTATGTGCTTTTTGGAACCACTGACAAATTAAAATATATAACTGGTGTGCTAACAAAGAAAAGTTAGCATTATTCACAGATGATATTAATGTGTACTTAACATACAGAGAAAAAGAAATGTCAGTGCTGTGGAATATTTTGAGATAGTTCCAATTCTTTTCAAGATATAAAATAAATGAAGATAAAGGAAATAACAGTAAAGTGTGTACCCACACATGAATTTCTCAGCAATACCCATATTACAGAGCTTGATAAGATGAAGTATTTAGATAGATTGATTAAAAATAATTTTATTACGGCAGCTAAGGGTATGTGGAAAGAGACTATACAAACAATGATGCAAAAACTGAGAAGTTGGAAGCTCTTTGTTATTGATATGGGCAGCAAAATATAAACAGTGAAAATATTTCTAGCTCCTTTAATTTTATATAGGGATGTATTTTTAAAAACCACAGGAGAAGTTGCAGACCATAATTAATAAAGAGTTGAAGGAATTTATCTGGAAATGGAAGAGGGCAAGAGTTAGGAAGCATATGTTGTTTCTCCTTCAAAAAACAAGGTTGATTATAACTATATGATTTGAAGGGATACTTTAGAGCTACACAGTTAAGGCTCATATACACAACACAAACAGAAGGTTACCAATCAAAGTGGAAAGTGTGATGATGAAATGGGCAAGTTCAAGAAATGACAGTATGGTTTTGGATGCAGCCTTAAGAAGAATAAAAACAACTGTACAAAAATTTAATTTATAAAGAAGCAGAAAGTATTCTAATGACTAATTTGTCATGGCAAAGGAGAAAGGAGATTTTACCAATAGAAATTATTGCAAGTAGGGGCACAGAAAACAGACAAGAGGGGGCTGGAGAAAATTAGCAAACTCCGGTATTGGGAGAAAATAACTATGGAGGGATAGGTAATAGAGTGGGATGAGACCAAGCAGAAGTTTGGAATGCAGGTTACAGACTAATGCAGGTGAGAGACTAGCTTCCTGACAGGGACTGCTAGCAGAATGTAGGGAAAGACAAAGGCATAGGAAATGTTAAGTGAAAGATCAACTCTGGTTGAGTTTTTAGTGGAGTCTAGAACAGAAGGTGCTGTTTAAAAAGGGATACTTAGCAGAGCAATAAAATATGGCACAGCAACTACAAGACTCAACCAGAAGAAGCGAGAAAAGACTGGGAAGAGCAAGACTGGACAGTCAATATACAAAGCAACAATGGGAGGACATATGTATGGCTCCTGGGTATGCAATAAAGTCCAGAAGGTTTAGGAATTGTGCATGGATACGTGAAAAGGCATTTTTATACCCAAGCAGACTGCAGCAAATTTTTCTTCAGGTGGATAGCAACTATATGAGATGTATTGGGAAAGAAAGAGGTAACTGAGGACATGTTTTTTTTTAAATGTAATGAGCTGGCAGATTTCAAAAATTCTCCCTATTGAGTATTTTGTCAGGAATGCTGAGGAGCAAATGACTGTAAGTAAGAAAATGATTCTTTTGAGCTGGGATATAGGATCTGAACTGCCAAGACATAGTAAGACCTTGTTAAGTTTATTGCTGCTGCCAAAAATGCAATTACCAGAAAATGGAGAAAACAACAGGAAGTGAGTATTAAATACATATTAAAATCATAGTTTAGGCTATATTTAAATAGTTTCATTTTTTAAATTATAACATCTTGGATGCTTTGTCTAGTTAATAATGAATAATCTGCCAAAATGATAATGGAAAGTGATGGCTGTAAAATGGCCACTATAACAAAGATAAAGAATGATGTTATCAGAGATGGGGATGATTTTCCGCAATATATGAACACTAAATGAGACAAGGATATCTGCAAACTTAGTAAATAAGTGATAAATACTAAACTTATGATCATGACAGAAGGAATGTAATATGAACTATCTTGAAGTATTCTGATCGGACTACATAAACACAGAACATGATATATAAAAATAGAGTACCTATTGATGAAGATAAATATTTTGTAATTATTTTTAAATGTTAGAGATAAGAACAAGGGGAATGCATAACTGATTACAGGTTTTCTATGCAAGATAATAAATGTGGGAAACTTATGCAAAACATATTGTAATGTGTAATAAGAAACAAATAGCGGTGATATAATAATCAAACAAAAGTTAAAATACAGCAGTTAATGCGATGGCAGAACGATATGCTCAATATTCAAATTTCACAAACACGTTTCCAATGCGTTTCCAAGACAGTATTCACTTCACAAAATGTATTAGCGTCCACACCTTTCGTAGTTTAAAACTGGTTTATTAACAAACAATATTTATTTGTTAATAAACCAGTTTTAAACTACGAAAGGTGTGGACGCGAATACATTTTGTGAAGTGAATACTGTCTTGGAAATGTGTTTGTGAAATTTGAATATTGAGCATATCGTTCTGCCATCGCATTAACTGACATATTGTAATGTGTGCTCCAATTATAGTTTAACACTAATGTACATTTCATATTTACTTTTAAGACTGTAATGCATGCATGCATTTTTGCAAATCATATTCACGAAAGGTAAAAAACATAGACAACATTGTTAAAAAGACACAGATAAAAATCAACAATAACATTGGACAGCACTGCATGGTGTTACAGTAAAAAAAAAAAAAAAAAAAAAAAACAATGCCAACTGCTCCTCCTTAATAACTACGCAGAAACTAAGAAAAAGCAAATCATTTAGTCAAAGTGAAAGGCTGTTGTAAGCTAATCCCCTCAAATGTCTAAGAAAAACTGTCATGCAAATCTGCTGAATGCATTTCTGGCACGCAGTATGACATACACCTCTGCTGCTCCATGCATATAAAAGCATCAGGGGTCTACAAACAAAAATATCTTATATCATAATAAAAAGGTATTCTCTTAGCTGTTTTAATTCATGATACACTTTGCCTCCTCACACAGAGTACCACTGCCTCCTAATGAACCTTAGCACACCAATGAAACTCTTTCCACATTCTCTGTATATTTTCCAACCACGATAAGCCCTCCCATCTCCAATGTTCATCTGCAAACATGGTCTATTTGCGTCACAGACAGAAGACTATCCACTATGCCGGTACATCTAGCCAGTCACTTATAAAAATGATTATGCCAGGATAGATAAAGACAGGAAGAGGTGAATTCTTTAAACCAAAAACTCTGAGTAGATCTGTTAATAGTAATCTGGTCACAAATTAAAAGCACTACTAATTATGACAGACTTCAAGTGACTTAAATATTACAGCTTTATATTTTGACTATAGTGGAAATTAGACCTACTTTTGTGTTACCTTGCTCCAGAATGTGAAAGGAGGCACAAATAATACAGAATTAAATAGGAGTAAACAATGCTCACAAAAGTCTGATCATATTAACAACAGTAACAACAGCAATAATTTCTCACCTGTTGCCTTGCATATACTATGCTAGAATCCATATCTCCACTTGGCAGTAACTGGATTGATGTAAGGTCTTTGAAGAAAGCATTTTTGCCCTAAAATAAAAAGAAGTAATGGTTTCTTGTTGGTCAAAAACCAATGCCTACCATATGAAAATAACCTTTTCCAATTAATAAGTAGACATCTTTCTGCATCTAAAATATACTGGACAATTTTCCTAGCAATCTTTCTGCTTACATAAGAGATTTCTAAACGCACTGAAGTAAGTTCTCACATCACAGAGATATCACAATATACTCTTATTTTACTTGTCATAAAGCAGGCAGGAGATGGACATATTCATGATCAGTTCATGGATGGATCATTTTTCTTAAACCATCACGAGGAAGAATTTAAACAGTTGTGCATTCAGGGATGCCTGCACACCCATACTGGTAAACAACGTGACATAACAATCCAGTTATAAAAACCCAAACATTCTTTCAAGCCCAACAGTTTACCTCCACTCCTCTAGTGAGCACCATCCAAATAGCAATGAAGATCTGACATCTTAAATAAAGTACAAGTATTTGCATGCCTAACTTACATGGGAATCCAATACCAAGCCTAGTGGAAGCATCAACCATCTAGAGGAGGATGGGAAGCGCATTTCTGATTCTGCAAGGAGGGCTACCTCACAGATCAACTAATAAGTTAGGAACTTGTCTACTATATCCATATTGCATATATACTGCAGTGTTAGTGGTGCAACAGGTTGCACACTCGCCTTTGGTACAAAAGGCTGTGGGTTCTGTTCTCATAGTAATAAGCTTGATTGCTGACACTGCAGTGCAGCATAAGGGGGGGGGTGCTGCACTCCTGAGTGTGTCGTCCTTTGGATGAAAAGTTAAACCGAGGTCTCATCTGTTTGAGTTGATAGTAGCTCAAGTGAATGTAAAAGATCCCATGGCACCTATCAAAAAGAGCTCTTTGATGTCCAGGCCAAAGTTCCCCTATTAGTATAAATACCACCTCTGGTCTCTCCTAAAAAATGAACTAGCCTACTGGGAATAACATGGCCAACAAAGGATAAATAAAATGTTTGGGGGTGGGGCTTAGCATAATGGCTAAGGTGCTTACCTTATAGACACAAGGTGCAGGGTTTGATTCTCAAATGGGATAAATGGCTAGGCTTAAAATGGCCTGCAAGGGCAGTTAGCTTAGTACTACCCTATGAACCTATCCAACATCTGGGACCCCTATTGGTGAATCAGTCATTGAGGTGAATACCAAGCAGTAACTACTAGGGTAGAAGGCGCTGGAGAACCACATAAGACTTGGAGTACTGATTTTCCAAACAAAGTCCAGTTCAAAGAGAAGTGGTCAAGCCAATAAAACTTGGTAAAGGAATGTCGTGAAGATAAAGTGACCACCATCAGAAATGCTTGCAACACCTCAGAAAAAGGAGGTCATTGTCCCACTGCACTTGTCCCTCATTAAACCCATTATAGAGTACAATGCCCCGTTTGGTATGTACCTCACAAGACATCTGCAACAGCTGGAAAGGCTGCAGAAATACCTCACTAAAAGAATCACAGGCCAAAAGCAGATGCCCTATGCTGACAGTCTAAAAAAACTCCAGCTATACTCTGTGGCATATCGTCTACTCAGAGGCGATCTCTGCTTAACATACAAGGCCAGGTCAAACCCTGAGCTTTTGGACGTGCTCCACTTAAAGAAATCCCAATCCCTCAGAGCCACACGCTCCAGGGATCTAAACCTTGTCATCACAATGAACAAAACATGCTGGAGGGACAGGTTCCTGACCCAGAGACTCCCCATACTCTGGAATACACTGCCCATACACGTCAAGCAGAGCGCCTCTATGGCCCTCTTCAAAAGGAACCTTGACGACTGGATGGGAGACAGGAAATTCACCCTGGGAATCACGTCAGTCACCCTGCTAGACAGGGGTCCAGGAAAGTAAATATTGTGGGAAGAAATATCCAGGGAATTATTATGGATAGGCTTGTATAGGCCCTAGGGCCAATAGCCTAGTACCAACCTATGAACCTAAAAGTGTTTAACTGGTACTATGAGCCTTTTCCTAAAGTTGTGCACCTACTTCAGACAGGACCTGACCTGCCATTGTACATTCAGGGTATAAATGACCATCTCTCTCCTTGGTTCTCATCTCACAAAGTATTTAAAAAAAAAAATAGAAAAACATCTACACAGTCTAGTTCAGGGACAACTCTGAAAAAAAATTTTGAAGCAAATGTGGGTTTCTCCTGATGTACACAATTTCCTTGTGAAAGAGCAGGTACACTTCCAATCAGTTACTTACAGGATCATAGGAGGTTACTAGGCTAATGGCCCTGGGGCCCTTACAAGCCTAGCCAAGAGTTTACCCCCCTCCCCCCAAAAAAATCTCAGTCAGCACCATATTCAATACATTAATTATAAATACATGTTTAACCACCTACAATCGACTATGTAATAGCACTTATTGATTATGGCAAATGCCAGTATATCAGATATACTATTTATACACGTCATTCTTTATTGACTGTAACCAAAACTAGTAGACTGACAGACTAGCAGAATACTCTCACAGTTAACATATATTTCCTTCTTCCTTCCAAACAGCACTTACAAACATAAATTTGCATTACTTGAGAAACTTAAAGTATATGACAATAACTACAAAAAGTAAAACCAGCAGCATTTTTAATATTGTGCATAATTTTCGGCCATATATGTATGTGGTTTAATTTTCACCTAAAGCTGCACAAGAGGTAAAAACAAGCTACCAGATCATGTCTTACTTTTGCATAAATTCCTCTTTTTCCATTCAAAGCATCTAACTGAACAGTAAAATAGAGTATTTCACTCACCAGTAATCTGTGTTATGCTGGCTTTATGATGTAGAGAGAGACTGCTCCCTGATTATGAACCACTTGTGAGGTTGTATCCTGGACGTGCTTAGGGAGTCTGCCAGAAAACTGTGTTCTGAAGGGATGTAGACCACTTGAAGGGTTACCTAATGGTGGACAGCCACATCACAGGCCTGAAGGGCTAGTCTGCAAAAGGATAAGACTTTGTGCCCCCCAATTTGTTGATGTACCACATGACCATCATGCTGTCTGTAAAGACCTTTAAAGGGTCTGGAGACCAAAGAGAATGGAAGGTCTGAAAAGCAAGAATTAGTATCCACATTTCTTTTATGTTGATGTGGTTTGGCCTGTGTTGAAGGACCCTGAACCCTCAGATTGCTGGTAGAGGCTCCCCACCCCATACTGGAAGCCTGTGTGTACAGCTCTTGAGTATTGGTAGGAGTTTGAAAAGACAGTCCCAGACTGAGGGATATCTGCTGAATCCATCAGTGAAACTTGAGTTTGAGACACGGAAGAAAAGGAACCTGAAATTCCAGAGGGTGGCAATGCTGGAATCAAACTGGCTTTAGGTACCACTGAAACTTCCTCATATGAAGCTTGGCAACGGGAAGCATGGAAATGGTAGATACCATGACCCTCGGTGCTCTGCACAATTCCCTTGCAGGAATGAGAGAAAGAGAAAGCAGAGACTGGAAGCAGTTGTCAGAGAGAGAACCTTGAGAGAAAGAAGAGAAGCCAAAACTGGGATGGTTTGGAATCTGCAACCCAGAAAAATGTGGTCTTGAGAAGGAGTCAGACTTGGCTTCTTCAGAATGGTGATGAATCCCAGACTGCACAGAAGGAGCATGGTGAAGTGCAGATCCTGCAAAAGCCTGGATTGAGAGGGAGCCTGAAGAAGCAGGTCATCTTGATACAGGAACAGGAATATCTGGATTTCCTGAAGCTTGCAAAAGGCTATGACAGAGGCCAGACATTTGGTGGACACCCTTGGGGCCATAGAAAAACCAAAGGGCAAAGCAGATAAATGAATATAAGAGGAAGAAACAGAAAAACTTAAAACCTTCCTGAATAGTGGGTGCATGGCAATATGAAGATAAGTGTCCTAGGTCTAGGGACAGTTAGCAAGTAACTGAGGAAACATTCTGGAAAGAAAGCATCCTGAAGGAAAGAATTGTTAGAAAAGTATTTAGAAAGGACAAGTCTAGGACTGGTCACGAAGACCACCCCTTTTCTGGGAACCAGACACATTCTGGAGTAAAACCCTGTTTCTGTTTGGGATTCTGGAACTGGCTGAATATGTCCTGATTCAGGGAATCCTACAGAACCACAGAAAAATGAGGAAGTTGGTCTGCAGGAAGTTGAGGAAGACCTGAGAAGGGAGTTCCATACCAAAAAATAACCATGACAGATAATGGACAGAACCCAGGAGTCTGAAGTAATCTGTTGCCAGACAGGGAAAGACAGGGGGAAATTTGAGAGACAGTGGAACCTGGCCATGGGGAATGGGAGAAAGTATGTCAGATGGAGGCAGAGTCATTCTGAAAAGGGGGCTTTTGAGTTTTAGAAGTCTATGTAGGTTTATCAAAGAACACATGCTTAAGAACCCACTTCTCCTTAGAAGGATGATGCCTATGCACAAAGGATAGCGTCTCTGAAATTTGGATATTGGAGATCCTGCATCACTTTACCTTTGTTTTGCAGAGTTTTGAAAAAGTCAGCAGCAGTCGTACCAAAGAGATTTTGATTGTCCAAAGGAATATCAAGGAGCTTAGCTTTAATATCATCAGGTACACAGTATCTTCTTATAACTGAACCTGAAGCGCAGCAGCTAAAGTGGATCCATCAGCTACACCATAACTACATTTCATGGAGTGACAGGCAACCTGAGAAGTGGAACTCAACAAGGAGATGGCACTAGTCTTACCTTCAGAGTGAGGAAGGTCTGACAACCCCCCAAGCTGAGACAAAAAAGCCAAACATACCTGGTCGTATGGGTTTTATAATGGCCCAGAATGCGACATGTACACCTTTTTCCCCATCCCCCCTCCATAGCTTGACTGTCCTTATCAGGACGATGAAGTTTGGAAGAGGGCAAAAGCTAGTATGGTTTGTCAGCAGAAAAAGAGACCACAGCAGAGTCTGAAGGAGGACACTTGTAGGGATACTTAAAGGCCTCAGGCACTTTATAATAATGTTCAGGTTTGAAATTTGGGAATCATGAGCCAAAGAGGCAGCTGCAAATGTATCTAACAAGGCATCCAACACAGGGGGAACAAACAAATGTTTAGGAGATTTCATCTACAAAAGCTTATAATACTTCTTTTGAGTATCACAGACCTGTAAGCAATCCCACTTAAAACGGTCCATCATGCGAACTACTATGTCCTCAAAGGGAGAATCAGGACTCAAGGAATCCTCTTCCTTAGATCCACAGTCCAAAGGTGAGGTAATCTGTAAGGAGTAGGCCAATGATTCATCTCCTGAATCCACCTCCTCAAATGAAGAATCAGACTCCCTAGTCCTTTTGGCTGGAGTAGATTACCAAGGAGAAGCAGGAACAGACTCTCTCTGACATGGTCTCAAAGCCATCAGCCCTGGGTAAAGTACTGCCATTTCCTCTGATGACCCTTAGCAGTGGGAGAAGCGTGTTTAGTTTTCTACTTCTTCTTTAAGGGGATGCCAGCTCTGACCAGCCTAAGAGGCACTGAGCCATACCTAGACTCAACAATAGTGTCAGGAACCTCTTCCCTAACCAGAATCTTGGGAATTCCCCTAGGTCCTTTGAAAATGATTGGCTGTGGTTCCTATCTTAATATCCGTGTTGGATGCTTGCATTGCCTCAAAGGACATACAAGAAGCTGAAGCTGGGTCCATGCCTGCCTCTAACAGGGTTGCAGCAGAGGAAACCAGTGTCAGCACCAGGCAGTCTTCTTGGTCTTGACTCACCTCGTGAGAGATGTCTGGCAGAGGCTGGAGAGCAGGAAAATCAGATAGAGACTTTTTTTGTTTTCTTTTTAAGAGACAGGTGTACCTCAGGGTGGGCAGACTTGGCCACGATTCCCTGGGTCAAAACTTTGAGACACTGATTCTCAAGATAAAACTGATAAATGGGACAGACAGCTGTTAAGTATTTTGGGAACAAAAGCTGGGCAAATGATACACTGGGTATGACTATGTGAAGCACCCAGGCAGAATGAATATTTCTGGTGACAGTCTTTATGGGGAATCTGACTCCCAAAATGTAATTTTCCCTTCTTGAATGACATGAACCCTAAATAAACAAATAAAAGAAGAAAAAGATGGGACCCCAACAGGACACTTATTTGTAAATGGCTCAGTGTAAAAAAAACAGCTCAGCAAAGGGCATTCAGACTGACCAGCAACTGTGGAGTTTGGACTGGCGGCAAAGAAGTTCTGACTATGGAGAATGTGTACATTACCTTTATGCCCTACTCCTGTTTGAGGAGCTTATGTCTGTCCTATGACGCTGAGAGGATGCAATGGCTACAGTATACTGGCTGGACATTTGGCTAACCTTGGCAGGAGATCCCACATGTTATGAATACTGCAACAGTGATAAGAAGGACATCACCCAGAGTGCTCAATCAAGAGGCTCTAAGGCAGGAGAACAAAAAAAAAACACCTTTTAGAAAATGTCCATCCCAGGACAGAATCAAGGTATAGCTATGGAATACTAGACAGGTGGATTAAGAGATGTAATGTAAGGCATCTACTGCAAAAGTGAAGCTCTTATTTGAGCATCTCTGATTATGGTGAAGGCTTCCTAATGTATCTCTGACACTCAAGAGATTATAAATTGCCTGCTTGTGCTACAGTGATCTTTGAGCTACTGTTTGCTGTTCTGTGGAATTCTGCACTTCCCCATTTGTTGTGATGGAACTGGCAAATATAGCTGCATTGTGGAATGCCCTTGCAGTTATTCTTTGCTGCTCTGTTAGATTACACAAAATGGGCAGCTTTTAAAGTATTGCGAGCAAAAATTGAAATACAACAGACTATGCTGTGGTCTCTCTCACAGTAGACTTTCACAGTAGAAGCTGATGGTGAGTACCCTCACAAAACTGTATTACATTCATTATAAGGTTTGCCGCTGCAGCAGACCTCCTAATAGATGGAAAGAACTTTAACATTTAGCTATTCATGAGGAAGCCTGACCTGGGACTAGAGAAGTGGATTTCAGCATACCATGGAGCAGTAGCGTAGCTAGGGTGGGACAAGAGAGGAAAATGCCCCAGGCACAAAGTGTTGGGGGGGTGCAGTAAGCCGATTCCGATACCTCTTTAATGCAATACCAACTTTTAAAATTCAGTATTGCACTTTCGGTCAAACTTGAACACCGCAGTGCTTTGTGTGTGGTCTAAACTGTAGAAACTGCTTGCTAAATTGTAGCAAGCAGTTTGCTGTATTTTAAAAGTAAAAAATAAATAAAAAAAATTTAAAAATCCATTTTTAACTAAAACTTGACCACATAACTTTCCATGCAGGCAGGGCATAAAAAATAGCAACTGTTTGCTACATTCTAAGCAAGCAGTTTGCAACAGTTTAAAAGAAGATTTTTTTTTCCCTACCTAAAACACGAGTGCATAGTGTTCTGTTCAGGCAGGGTATAAACTGTAGCAGCTGTTTGGTACTATTTAAAGGAAGACATGATTTCTTTCTTAATAAAATGTGTTGAAGGATGGTCAGAAGCAGGGCATAGAAACTGGACCTGAATGGCTGGGGCAGAAGAGAAGGGAGGGCGTCTCATGCATTTCGCCACCTGGTTGGTGTGTTAGTAGAAGGTACATCTCTCTCTTTTTTTTTTATGGCTTTTCAATGGAAGACTGGTAGTGAGGGTGCGGATATGACTGTAAGAAGCTGATCACTGCAATGTACCGCTTGGCTAAATAGAGTAAAGTGCACTTTTTTTTGCCTCTTCACTTGTACAGCTGAGGGGGTGAGGTGTTGGTTCTTCTTACCAGTACAAAACATTGGTCAAGCCACATATAATTCTGCATGGAAGACTGCAGTGGAAAAGCTTACTCTGCTTCTAGACTGCATTATCCACCTTATAGTGGCTAAAGAAGATGCAAATGTTGGTCTTACTGGCTGCTAAACAGAAGCTCTCAGATGACACTGTTCTGAAGAAAGCTGCAGTGATAGACATAGTCTTTTTTGAGCAGAACCTTACCTATCGCGGTAGCGTTGTCGCCTCACAGTAAGATGCTGTCCGGTTCGATTCTCAGCTAGAGCGTCTTCTGCGTGGAGACATGCATGAATGGGTGTACCTTCATTGAAGGTTGTGTGTCAGGCCTGGCAAGCCGGTACGTAAAAATCAACTGCCAATCATTAGCGGACCGGAGTTCCGTTGTGGCGACCCCTAACCGGGAAAAAGCTGAAAGACACAAACAAACAAACAAATCATGGCAAGCATATCAAATGATAATACAGTTAGCCATTTCCTAGAGTTTGTTTTGTTTAGAAAAAGGCCTGCTCTGCTTCCCATGCATTCAGGAGACAATTTGCTGGTCTGGGTGTCTGAAACATTTGTCTCTGTGTAAACCCTGATCGTTCATCACACACTGCACTCTCTCACATTTGTTAAAGGGATAAGGATAAAAATATGTTTTGACTCAAGGCTAACTCTGAAATTGCTTTAGACATAAAGGAAGGAATGTTTTTAGGGGTACACTCTCCTTAGTTAAGACTACATATGGTTCTTTATACATCACAGCTTGCAGCTTAGAGATCTTCCAAGCAGAGAAGATGGATACTAAAACAGTCCCCTCCAAGAAACAAACTTCAAAGCAGCTAAGCACTAACAGGCTCAAATGGATTTGGAATGTGCTACATTGCTATGTACAGAATGGTACTGTTGCTCACTACACTGCATTGCTGTTTTATATGGCTGCCATTACTTAAGAATACCCAGACAAATGCTTTTAAATGGATACATTCTGTAGCAGACTTGTGTGATCATTGTTACACATGAATGTTCTTTTCAGTTAGTGACTGCATAGCCATGTAATGCTGCATAATTTACTGTTACTATCCTACTACCCAAATGAGTGTTACATAGTTTATGGCAATTATCCTAACTGCTTACACTAAAGCGTGAGTAATTTCTGCTATTAATGAGAGTTTCTACTGTCATTCCTTATCTATCTCAATGCATACATGTGAATGCATTCCTCCAAACTCCTCTCCTACAATGTCAATTTATTTCTTATCCTATCACTTCTGTTCTATTGTTCAGGCTTCAGCCTCCCCCTTCTTAATTTATTTTTGGCAGGGTTATGTTCTCTACCTGTTGCCAGCATAAAAAGTAAGTCTACTGAGAAACACTGTTGCTGCAAGCACGGACTACCCCTCATCCTTAAAATTAAAAAAATGTGGAAGCTGGGATCCCTTTAAGATATCATGGGGCCAATGTTCTGTAAAGTTTAGCAATAAGTGCAGCTCTGGTGGCATACAAGGATAAAGCCCTGACTACAGCCCAGATAACCAAAATTTGATAATGGCTCTGTCAACTGAAAAGGCAGCAGAGAAGGATGGGTGTTACTATCCCTGGGAGGGTGAGAGGTCCTGTGGGCACTTTCTACAATTATCCTTGGTGGAGGCTGGAGATGTCCCTGTTGGGAGGTTTGCTGCAAAGTGGGGGGAAAAGGGTGCAGAACTGACTAAGCTGTGGTGCAGGTGGGGCAATATGATGCACATCTTCATTTCCCAACTGCCCCCTGGACAAAACCACAGTGACCATGACGGAGTGGGAAAGGGAGAAACAGGTTAGGTTTTAAAGTATAACTACCCTCCCCCTAGAATGCTCTTAGGATCCTCGCTGGCCCTGGCTTAAACGTGGGCACTGGACCACGGTTGACTGGAATGCTGGTAGACCTAGTGAAGGATATTGGGCACTAGGACAGCTATTAGAGTAACAGATGGGGAGAATAAAGAAGGTTAGCAGTTATGAGTTCTTGCACCTAACATAAATGTGAACCTAACTGGTGCCCAGCATTACCACCCTTGTTCACTAAAGCTGATCTTGTCTTTTTTTTTTTTTCATTTCCCTGGGATATGAAAGTCAAGTTTTTTTTTCATTCCCATGGGATATGAAATTCAAGTTGTACACACACCATAATGAGAGTGTTCTGCTTGGAACAACACAGTAAGCAAATTACTTTAACATTCCCCTCACTCCCACGTCCCTGTACAGGGTGGAGTGGATGTATTAGTCACTGCTAAGTGCAGGCACATCCACCCCTCTTCTCTCCTGCAATCCTTTGAAGAATATAACAGCAACACACATGGAAATTATAGTTAAATGTTACAACTGACCAAAACTTAAATTATTGTAGGTACCTAGTGTATAGCTCCTTCCTGTTATTGGTTTTACACACATGTACAAGTTGACTGTATCATGCAGTTCTTTACTGGTGGCCCACTTCACCCCTTCCAGCTCTACCCCAAGCCTCTCTGTCTACCACCAAATATGTAGCAGCAAGACTACACCCCAATCTCCCCAACTCCCATCTATTAACTTTACTTCACACAACATCAGTGCAGAAATATGCCATGGTGTGGATAATAAAGAACCATACTAACCTTCCCCTCAAAGAGATTAAGCAAACATTCCTTGACCATACCTAAAAAGTCTATATCCAAAAGCAACTCCAAGTTGACTTCTAAGACGGCTGCACAATGATAAACAGTTTGATTAGTGTTCTCCCATTGTAAAAATAGAAAACTGAAAAAAGCCACTAACAGATATCAGTTTAGGTAAACTTCAGTTACTGACTCGTAATTACACTGTCTGGATGCCACCAAAGAAGACATTTGGAGAAGGTAAGCCAAAAATAACCAGAAAAGGAGACAAAAAATTATGGCAAAGAAGAATCTTGCAACTGGTCAGCAAAAAGCAATTCAAGTTTCAGCTCTGGAACAGGAGATAACTTCCAGTAATTTAGAGGAAAAAATAAATGCACTCAGAGGTGCTTAAATAAATAATGGCAACACTGAAGGAGTACATAAAATCAAATAACAAAGGTTGGAAAAACTGAAGCTTTGACTAGCTATTCAGATAAACTGACAAAAGTGCAACAATCAGAGGCTAAACTGAAGAAAAGGCTGGTTTAGCATGAGGTTTATCAAGAACAACTGTTTTTGAATAGTAGCATTACAAGACAGAACATAAGAGAAAGTCTTAGATTTTCTTCTGTACCAGAGAAATTGGAACGAAGACCAAATAATTTTATCAACGTATAAATTAGAAACTGTACTGGTGATCCACAACAGGATTTGTTACTTAGGTTCATAGGTAGGTACTAGGCCATTGGCCCTAGGGCCTACATAGGCCTAGCCAAACGGTACCCTGGCTTTCGCCACCCAAGAAAATAATTTTCCTGTGCCCCTGTCAAGCAGAGCCACAGAAGTGATCCCCGGGGTGAATTTCCTACCTCCCATCCAATCATCAAGATTTTTCTTGAAGAGTGCTAATGAGGAGCTTTGTTTGATACAGATAGGTAGTTTATTCCAGAGTATGGGAAGTCTCTGGGACAGGAATCTATCCCTCCAGCATGTTCTGTTTATTGTGGTGACAAGGTTTAGGTTCCTAGAGTGTGTAGCTTGGAGGGATTGGGATTTCTTTAAGTGGAGCATGTCCAACAGCTCTGGGTTTGAGAGGGGAGATCATGTGTATGGTCAAATCTGGCCATGAAATAGTAGCCAAGACCTTAATTAGTAAAGATGCAATCATAACAACAGAAAGAGCTGTTCCTGACAAAACGGTGGTTGAAGGGACAGCAGACAGTTTGTGGAAAGTAAATATCCACTGTACACCAGCTAAAAGAGATACAAGTGGGTCCCCTTCACATGATCGACTTTTCATAAAGTCGACTTTCATATGGCCGAGACCATATGATCGACTTTTGGAAAGCCGACCATGGGGAACTGCTATCTCCGCACAGTGCGGAATGAAAACATTTCCCACTTCTGCACTGTAGTGCAATCTTGGAATTGGTATATTTAAGTTACAGGGCAGGGTGTGGGGGCAGGAGCGGAGACCCCCTGCTAAAAGTTTAAGGTAAGTATTTGTTGTTTGTTTGTGTTTACTTCACATAGTCGGCATTCTGAAAGTCGATCATATGGTCTCGGCCATATGAAAGTCAACTTTCTGAAATGTCGACCATGTAAAGTAGACCCATACAAGCATATAGCAGCAATCAGGGAATGATGAGAAGCAGGTGGTGTGAGGATAAAACTATCTTTAGCTATCTTCATAATATTTTCTCCTGAAGTACCAAATACATTTTTGGATGCAGAACAGGCTAACAAGAAAATAAAGTTTAGCCAACAAAGAGAGAAGCATCAAGTAGTAGGGGATTCTGTTTCTCATTCTTCTGAGCTACAGAGATTGTCAATGAAACATTTTTTTATTGGATAAAAAGTAATAGCTTGAATGACATATGAAACACAGGAAATGACTAGAAAAATTAGGAGCAACTTGGACTTGAACCAGAGACTGGCGTTGGGAGATGGGGATGCTTAGGCAGAAAATCAGAAATATTGTGAATTTAGTGAATAAGAGGGAGACTATTCAAGTATGAAACATGTTAGATGGAATACATGCATATGGTCGAAGACAAGATCTCCGAACGTCACATACTCCGAACTTAAATGTTGAAACTCGCAAGAGCGAATGCTCAGAATGTCGTTCACAATGCCGAATTCAAAATTCCCGGTCACACAACCACCACAACAAGCGCTACCATGGGTCGAGAGGGGGGAATATTAGCCTGGCCGGCGTTTGGTATTTCCGGGTTCAGCATCTGAAGATTCGAGGATCTGTGATCTGGGGTCACTGCCTTTGACATTTAGTATGTCAGACAATGTCTGTTCACCTAAATGTGTGTATTCCATGTTAGACATTCAATGAGAAGTGTGAAATTTGGCTTTGCAAGAGGAGGAGGCTGGGAAAGACTGTTTTTTATGACTGTATTAAACTGATTGCTGAACTGTAAAACATAACCCCCCACTTAACATTTAGATGGACATTAAAGGAATTAAAGATGCAACAGTAAGTAACAGTTTTTGTTATTAATATTTGTATACAAAATTAACGATGTAAACTGCATCTTATGCAGTAAATCAGTTTTGTATACTGTGCAGTCAAAGGCATATTAATTGCGAGTTGGAAGAGTCTTATCAGTGACTGCTGTATATGTTAAAAGACAGTAAAGTATGCAACAAGTTAAAGTTAATATAATGTGATCTTGGGCTGTTGGGGGTGGAACTGCAAAACTGTATTAATCATATCACATGTAGAATTAATCTCCCCTTTGTTTTGATAAAGGTGGATAGCTAGACAAATATTCATAGTTTACTCTACAGACATTTTTTCAGCATATAGACTTGAAAAATATAACACAGTAGGATCATAGGAGATTACTAGACTATCGACCGAAAGGTCATTTTAAGCCTAGTTGTTTCTTCACAATGTAAAGCCATGAAAATGCTAGTCAATACCCAAGATTGTACTCAGTGATGACTGCTCATGTCCAGGAGGGTTGTGGGTGCTATCCCCGGTAATACTTTTCAGTGCCCCATCCACTCATCCAGGTTCCTCATGAACAGTGTCACAGTGGTGCTCTGTTTCACATGAATTGGTAGCCTGTTCCAAAGATGTGGCTGACACTGGGAGATAAATCTGTCCCTCCAGCATGTCCTATTTAAGTTGCAGGCCATATTTATGTCCCCTGGAATGGGTAGGCCTAGTCCTGTTTGATTTACTGATATGCAGCAAGTTCATTATGTTTGGGTCTTGGCTTGCTCTGTAGGGCAGGCATTAGTCTCCCCCTGTGAAGACTATACGATACAGAGTATAGTGACAGGGACTTTAGTCAGCCAGTGTAAGGCACATGCTGGAGCCCCTTGATCTTTTTTTAGGAACCTTTGAGGTTGTTCCATGCTGTAGGTGCTTTGTGCAGTACATGCTGAACGGGGCATTATACTCTATTATGGGCTGAATTAGTGTTGATTATACAGGGGTTATAACCCCTTTTACATTTCAGGCAATGCCTTTACTAATCAAGTGTGCTACAATGAAAGCCCTCCTTACTACAGTAGACACATGGTGGTCGAAGATATGGTTGCAGTCAACTTGTGATTCTAGGCCCCTTAACACTCCATGGGTACATGGAACAGGGGGGTTTACTCCATTGTACTTCCAAACCCATTAGTTATTTCTTCTATTACCAAATGCTTTCATGTGAAGAAAATGTGGAAGCAATTAATTATGACAGGTTTAAACAGCACAGTCTAAGTGAAACCTATAAAGGTGATTTTATGCATTTAAAAAGTTACTGGCTATTTTTTTTTCCATTACCACCTACTTTTACTTTGGAGATCTGTAGATGTAAACAATTGTGAGAGTTCTGAGCAGTATATACAGACTGAAATGCACAAGGTACAGTATAATTCACATTTAAAGATACACTGGGAAGCAGTTAATAAAAATAAATGAAGTCAGAAACTGAAGGAAGGGAATAAGTTATACAATTAGTTAGCTCTACAATAGCATTAGTACTTTATTGCATTTAATAAAACAGTGCAAAATTTAGTTTATTTATTTAAAGGTAACAACTGCTCTTTTTAGGGTTAAAAGTTAGTGTTTACTGAAAACATGCAAACTGTTTTTCATATCTGAGAAAGGAATACAGACAAGAACAGAACAGACAGCAAACTGTCTAAGTGGGAATACAGGCTCAAACATACACTTTAATATAGTAGTTATAGTTTAGTAGTTCAACAATAGGAAAACTATACATTTAACAGCAATTTACATACTACAAGGGAATAACACTGACACTGCTGAAAACATCCTGTACAACTTCAAACAATTAATAACCACACCTAGTAAAATCAATAAAACTTCAGGAGGACACTCAGCATTAGACTCTGTCCTTACAAACCACACAAAATGACAAAGGTAGGCTACCTTTCAAATAGCTAAAGCAACCTCAAACCAACATATGCCATCAGAACTCACCATAACTTAGATAAATGTACTCTATAATCAAATACAAAATACAACCAATTTCAGCAAAGGTATTTTCAATGAAACACTAAAACAATACAACTGGTATGTACTTAGAACAATGTTACTAGATACGGATGTAGAACACTTTAATAACATATTCTTACAGACCTTAAATAATCTAGCACCAGTATACAATAAAAGAGTAAAGTCCAACCCCTGCACCAAGGCTAACAAAAGAAACAAAGAACTTATGATAAAAAGGGATAACGCCTGGAAAAAGTTGTATAAAAATAGAACCCAAAATTCCTTCCAGCAATTTAGACATCTTAGAAACCTTGCAAAACTCCATGTCAAACAGGATAAGCAAACATACTATGCCAACCTACAAGACAAACATTAAAACAACCCAAAACTTCTTTGGTCATCACTAAATAAACTATTCCACCCTGACAAGACCACCACTCAAGCTCCAAAAACAGACAATGTGACAGACTCTATCCCCACACAGTTTAATTTCTACTTTAAACAATCAATTTTATCTTTCTTAGACAATAATACATCTGCCCCCCTCTCTCTACCCTGTCCAACCAAAACCACCTACAGCTCTTCAATTTTAGTACAGTACCAATCTAACTCTTAATGAAGTTGCTTCTTAAACTAAAAACTACCTTCATAGCAGTAGACCAACTACCATCAGACTACATGAAAATGGCTGCAGAAGTCATAGCCTTCACCGTGTCCATACTATCTGATAGGTCCATAGCAGAAAGATACATCTCATCACTGTAGAAAAAATCCTGCATCATAACATTGCACAAAGGTGGCACATCTAAAAGTTTAATAACTACAGACTAATAGTAATTATCTTCCCCTTTCTAAAATATTAGAGAAATGCATCCATATACAGCTGATGTACTACCTAACATCAAATAACCTGTTCTCAGAACCACAACATAGCTTTATGCCCCAGCACAGCACCACTACTGCTCTACCACATTTTACCAATATAATAAACCAACATAGAAACAATGGTCTGCTTGTGTCCATGTTCTTAGACTTGTCAAAGGCATTTGATACTGTCTCGCACCAGCAACTGCTCATTCAGCTCTTCTCAATAGGACTTTCACAAAACTCCTTGGCATGGTTACTTAGTTACCTATCTGGAAAACAACAAGCTACTAAATGGCAACAAACATACTCATCCTTTCAACCAGTTACTATAGGCATCCCTTAGGCGTCTATCCTGGGTCCTCTCCTATTTAATATATTTATTAATAACCTCCACACCTCCACTGATCATGTTAGCTTAGTTCAGTACGCAGATGGCTCAAAATTAATATGTGCAGCCTCAACAATAAATAAGCTCCAACACATTACCCAAAAATCTTTCTCATCTGTAGAAACCTGGCTCAAAGAATCAAACCTCCTATTCAACCCCAGGAAAACTAAGTTAATGCTTTTTACCTGAAAATGTTGCCAAAATCAAAAGCAATTTTTCACCATAAAGTCAGCAAATAATACAATCTTTGAAACTGTAACTCACAGTAAACTTCTAGGTGTTATAATAGATGACAGTCTCAAATATGACCAGCATATACTGCAAACCATCAAATCTATACACCAGAAACTAGGCTCCCTTTATAGGATCAAGGGATTCCTTACAGATACTGCAAGAAAAACTCTAGCCACCACCTTCTTACTGCCAAATCTCTTATACTCCACTCTTATCCTAATAAACTTAAACAATACTCTAAAGAAAGAAACTCACCCCCTGCTACAACAAAATAGCTACATTTGCCACCAATCTCCTTCATAGGACCCACCATTGTCATAGCTTAAAGCAGTTAAACTGGCAGGAACTGCACAACTACCTAATATAGTCACAGCTAATTACAGCACACAAACTCATTCATCATCCAGAAAAATGCCCTGAACTAAAACATATTACTGCTCTACTGTCTAGCAAGGGACCTCCATTCTAGTAACAAATTCCTACTACATAAAATAAGTTAAATAATGCTGCAAGAAACTTGCTTTGCTCCCAGTACACTGCTAAACTCTGAAACAGTATCCTCACACAAATAAAATTCTCCAACAAACTCAGTAGTTTTAAACCACTGTTTAAACAATATTACAGTCCTGGTCCTGCACATGCTCATCACAAGGTTAAGACTTTGCATTCACCATATGACACTCTCCTTAAACATTATACTCTCAACCTCTCATTGAAATGACAGAAGAATTGTATACATAACTGCTGCATGTACAATCCATTTAGTTGCATGTGGGCCTTCTCTTTAGTAACTTTTAGCTCTGCAAAATCTTAGAATGTATAAATGTAACTAATGCATGTGTATAACTGTAAATATAAATGTAGCTACTGTGTTTACCTGGAACAAAGTACAATGCAATGTAAACAAATGGAGCTTTTCTCCCCAGGTCTCTGCTGAAAATGGGTATTACCCAGCTGGACTTCCCTGGTAAACAAAGACAACTAAATAATAAATACAGTATAGGTCATTTTAATTTTAGAACAGGTAATGCCTGTGGTTGAAGCCATCACTGTGGTACAACTGCTCCTATCTTAAGAGGTAAACTTCATTTTTGGAAAATGTAAATAGTTTGTGTGTTTGTTGCATGTTAGAATGGTATGTGTTATTGAAAATCTATTTAGTTTTTCATTTGAACATTTTTATTGAAGCAAAATTCTAGAAATTGTGATAGGATTCAAATGGAAAGATGAAAAAAATACATAGAGAATCAGTCTGCCAAACATTAGTGTATGCATGTAAGCCAAAGTTTGGAAATATACATTCAAAAGAACTGCCAGGTATAACATATGGGAGTAATAACATTTTATTATAATGGCTTCTCTGTCGGTGTCAGCAATGAATGTAAATGCCTTACAATTATAGACAAAAAGCACAGAGTATTGATTTATATTAGAAGTGCAGGGTGCAAATAGCAATGATACATGAGACCCATATAGATAAAAATGAATATGTAAAGTCTGAAAAGGATTTCAGACTGAATTTTCAGCAGAATACCATGGACAAATACAAAGGGGAGCAATAATACTGATTGCTAGATGGTCTCCAATATTGACAAAATAAGGGACAATTACAATAATGGCAGATTTGTGGTACTAAAGGGTTATTGGTAAGGGTGGAGGAAGATTTTACTCTGGCAGATATCTATATTCCATGTAAAACTACTACTGCGGAGTTTAAGAGAACATATATGGGTAGGGAGAGGAACCTGATAGTATGGGTGCTTCAGGGGAACTTAGAATGGAAAATATAACAAAAGAGAGTAAATTTCTGAAGAAATATACAAGAATACTTGGTATAGAAAATGTGAATTCAGCAGAAGAAACATCGACAGAATTTGCAATTCATTCCCCAAGGTACAATAATTGAGCTACACTGGATAGAAATTATACTTCATAGGAGCATGTCTATTTAGTTTTTTGATATATCCATTTCAAATCATGCACCAATAAAAACTTAGATAAAAAGAAGGATGATGAAAAAAAAATAAGACACAGATGCTTTCCTATCTACCTGTTAATAAGAGAAGAATTTCAGGAATGGGTGGGTGGAAATGATTCAAGAGTTATTAGATAAAATATTGCTTCAGACGAGATAGCTAATGACGGTGAGAAAATGAAAATAAAGTTTAAAAACAGTCAAAATAAAAGAGAGATATGGGAAAGGATTAATAGGCAATATTTAGCAGGGATGACAAAGGTTAAAGTACAGCAGAACAAGGAAAACCTCACAGAACAAGAACAAGTGCAGAGGCTAAAGGGAAAATAAAGGAACATTTGGATAATATGCACGAGTTTAGAAAGTTTGCTTTTAAATACATATTTTGCTAATAACTCCTGAGTACAAACACTTCTAGCACAATGATATATGCAGCAGAAAGGAGCCTATGGCAAAAATAAATACATAAATAAATAAAATAAACAAAGATCCTATACAGGTAATATAGATATTTCAGACATCTTATGAAAACTTGTATAAAGCAGTGGAACATGGAAACCAAGAAGCGGCATAAATGGAAACATTTATGGAAGACTTAATTATGACAGGGTTAGAGGAAGTTGAAGGTCAACAGATAATAGCTAAGACAGGAAGGGATGAAGTAGTTAGGAGTATGGATTAAAAACAATTCTGGTGTGGCAGCTAAGGATATGTGGGAAGAGACAATACAAAAAATGAGAACATAGAAACTTTGTTATATGGATAGTAAGATACAAGCAGGTAAAATGTGTTTAGTCCTATTAGTCTTATACACAGGTCAGGCATATTTTTATTAACCAGAGGAGAAGTTGTGGATAGCAATTAATAAAGAGCTGAAGAACTTTATCTGGGAGGGGAAGATGGCAAGAGTCAAGTGGGATAAGCTGATTCTTCCAGTACATCAGGGTGGATTGGGATTATCCAATTTGAAGGGATATTTCAGAGCTACACAGTTAAGGCTCTTATACAGAACACAAGCAGAAAACTATAATTCAAAGTGGAAAGAGATGATGATGAAACGGGGGAACCTCAAGTAACGGAGAATTTTGGGATTTTGGATGCAGGCCTTTAAGGAGAACAACAATCATCATACAGACTATATCTGTAGCAGTAAGTATCATAATACCTAAGTCAACAGTAGGTTTACCCCGGGTATCACTTCTGTGTCACTGTTAGACAGAGGCACAGTATACTAACCTCGAAAAAGGGCATAGCAAAATTCATTTAAAATGGGTGGCGAAAGCCAAACACACTCTGGCTAGGCTTATAAATGCCCTAGGGCAGATAGCCTAGTATGAACCTATGAACATGGGAATGGAGAAAGGAGATTCTGCTGATAGGGGTGACTATAGTTAGGGATACAGACAATAGGTAAGAGGGGGGTTGGAATTTATTGGAGAAAACTGGAAAAGGAACCAAGGTATTGATAGCAAATAACTACAGAGGGAAAATGATAGAATGGGAAGATGCCAATAACGTATTTGGACTGCAGGTTAGACATTGCCTTCCCTGTCAAGGACTGATACCAGAGTATAAGCAAAAAGAAAGAAATGGGGGGGGGTCCTAAATAAAAGACCAGCACTGGTAGAGTTTTTAGTAGAATCTAGAACACAAGCTGCCATTAAAAAAGAAATTAATTAGTAGAGCTTATAAAGTATTGCATGATAACTATGAAAATCAATCTGAGGAGGTTAGGAAAGACTGGATAAGCAGTTCACAAAAAAACAATGGCAGGATATATGTATGTCTCCCAAATATGCAACAAAATCTAGAAGATTTAGGATTTCTGCTTGGAAATACATAGGTGTTTTTATTCCCCAAGTAGACTCCAGAGAATGATTCCTCAGGTAAACAGCAAATGTTTAAGGTGTGACGGGGAAGAAAGAGGTAACTGGGAATATTTTCTGAAAAGCATGGTGAGTTGGTGTACTTTAAGGATTTTCTGCAGGATGCACTGTGGGATATAATGGGTGGGCAGATTGGTGTGATGACTGACACGATTTTTCTGAGCTACGATACAGAATCAGACTTGCCTAGACATGGGTAAGGCCTTGCTGTGTCTAACTATGGTGTCTGCCAAAAAAGCAGTTACTAGAAAATGGAAACCAAAATCTAAACCAACTATACTAGAAGTATGGAATATAGTAACAAAGATAAAAAATACTGGAACTGAGATCTTTAGAAAAGGGGAGGGGCAAACTACATAGGAAAATAATAGGAAATGTGGGAACAATACATACAAATAAGGATGAGGTTTAAAAGAAGGCAGGACTTAAATGAGCTATATAATGTTTGCAACTGGGAGTGCGTCAGTATGGTTTGTGATGCAAAATGCTTGCAACTAGGAATGTGTTGATGTGGTTTGTTTTCATTATATACATGTATGATCACCTATGTTGTAAGTGATGGTTTAATAAAGATGTTTCTTGTTTAGAAAAAAAGGCAGTAAGTGAAAAACGTATGTAATGTTGCTTAGGTTATATGATATATAGTGATATATGTGAAGTATAATATTTGTAAACATGAACTAGTTAATAAAGTTTGATTACTTTTATATAAATGCAAATTTGCCTATGTCACAAGTAATAATTTAATAAAGGTGTTTAAAAAAAAAAGCAAACCTCAGCTACTATCTCATCATTACCACCACTCAATCCCTCCACCACAAGATTCTACCAAATAACCCCAAACTGATCTCTATACCAATCTTTTTCTATTCCCACCCTAAAGTCCTTAATACAAACCACTACAACCTAAAACTAATACAAATATCCAAATTATTTAAAACTCCTAAAAAAAGAGTTATGTACTGACTGTAACTTAGCATCTTTGTTATCCTATGTCACTACAGAATGAACTGGCACCCCACCTAAGCACCATGTTAAATCATAGCCTCACCTCAGGCTTTGTGCCCACTGAATGGAGCACAGTGACGGTTATCCCACTCCACAAAGGGGGAGCCACCACGGACCCTGGGAACTACTGTCCTATTAGCCTAACGAGCCTGGTCTGCAAGGCCATGGAGCACATCATCATGGAGCTTATAAACAAAGACATTGGTAATCTCCAAACTCTGGACCCCACCCAGCTCGGGTTTGTAAAAGGCAGATCATGTCTCCTAAACCTGATAGACTTCTTTAAAGCAGTCACCAAAGCCGTAGACGAGGGTAAGGTGGTTCACACAGCCTATCTAGATCTCACCAAGGCTTTTGACACCATCCCTCATTCTGGAATTATAGATAAACTCACTAAACTAGGTATAAATCCCTGTTACAAGATGGGTTGCCAACTGGCTCACTGAGAGACCCCACACTTTAAAAGTAGCAGACTCCAAATCCGACTTCAGACAAGTGGAGTACCACAGGGTTCAGTCCTGGGTCCTCTCCTGTTTGGTATCTACTTTTCTGAAGTACAGGCTAACACAAAAGGTCTTTGGCTAACAAAGTTCGTAAATGACTGCAAACTAGGAGCCATAATCGAAACTCCTGACGATGTGGATATCCTACAAAAGGGCCTCCACTGAGACAGACACCTGGTGTCAAAACCATGGCCTCAAACTCAATGCCAAGAAGTGCACTGTCATCCCCTTTGGTAAAAACTCTGTACCCATGAGCTACCACACAGGTGGTAGTCTACCTAACACCGAAAGTGTGATAAGAGACCTTGGGACATAGGTGGACAGTAGTCTCTCCTTTGATAATCACATCGCCACAGTAGTCAGGAAATCCTTCTACATGGCACACTTCATCACAAAAAGTTTCTCATCCAGGAAAAAAAGAGGTCATTGTTCCCCTCTACTCGTCACTCATTAGAAACTTTATAGAGTACAACATCCCTTTTAGTATGTACCTCACAAAACATCTACAACAACTGGAAAGGCCGCAGAAATACCTCACAAAGAGGATTACCAGCCTCAAACAGATGCTCTACGCAGACCATCTCAAAAAACTCCAGCTTTACTTCGTCGCATATCGCCTACTCAGAGGCGATCTCTGCCTAACATACAAAGCTATGTCAAACCCAGAGCTGTTGGACATGTTCCACTTAAAGAAATCCCAATCCCTCCTAGCTACACGCTCTAGGGACCTAAACCTTGTCACCACAATAAATAGAACATGCTGGAGGGATAGATTCCTGTCCCAGAGGCTTCCCATACTCTGGAACAAACTACCTATCTATATCAAACAAAGCTCCTCATTAGCACTCTTCAAGAAAAATCTTGATGATTGGATGGGAAAGAGGAAATTCACCCTGGGGATCACCTCTGGGGCTCTGCTCAACAGGGGCACAGGAAAATTTTTCTTGGGTGGCGAAAGCCACTGTACCTTTTTGGCTTGGCTTATATAGGCCCTAGGGCCAATAGCCTAGTACCTACCTATGAACCTATGAACTTCTGGGTTTGTAGGATCTGACATCAGATCTGAGCCAGCAATGTATCAGACAGATACTAGGTTCGAGCTCCTCCACTCCCATAGTCCTTTGCTGCCTTCTAACCCCTCAGATCGAGTTTGCTCTAGAGCTAGAAAACAGCCAAAATACATCTGAACCACCAGACAAGACATCTCCACTTCCTCTAGGTCCCACAGGATGAGGGAAGAAGGGAGGGATAGTGATGAATACTGACACAGGATAACACAGATTCTAAGTTATTGTAAGTACATTTATCTGATGTTATTCATGCCACTATTCCTCACTTCTGGGTCAGAGTCCCTAGCTACTATATAATCCTGGGTAGCCTTATGGAAGGACATGCCGAAGAACTGTGGAGCCAAAGGAAGCCCTGTTCCTGGAAACTATGTCAAGCTTTTAATGAGTAACAAAAGTGTGAGGAGTAGACCAGGTGGCAGCAGCACAAATCTCATCTAAAGAATGTCGGGCCAAATAGCCAGCTGATGTAGCCACAGATCTAGTGGAATGAGCTCTGACAGGTCCTGGTAAGGACCAACCCTAAGAAGAATAAACCATAGGAATACATGTGTCAATCCAATTAGATATAGTAATCTTAGATACTGCCTGACCCTGTCTGTTAACAGAAAAGGCCACAAACAGCTGGTCAGATTTGTGAAAGACCTTTGCCCTGTCTAAACAGAATCACAGTTGTCTATGTACGTCAAGCATGTGCAGCAAATATTCCCCTTTATTGGAGTAGTTGGAGAAGAAAACTGGCAAATGAATGGATTGATTCAAATTTGCCTCAGTGGCCACCTTGGGCATGAAGTAGGGATTAGTCCAGAGAGCCACTCTATCTCTATGAAAAATCATGTATGGAGGCTTAATAGAGAGAGGCTGCAATTCAGAAACTCATCCTGCTGATGTTACAGCCACCAAGAAGGCAGTCTTCCATGACAGAAACTTCATATCATAAGTTGTAGCAGGTTCGAAGGGACTCTATGTAAGAGACTGGAGCACAAAGGAAAGGTCCCAAGGAGGAAAAGGATCTTTGATAGGAGGCCTAAGAAGAAAACACCTTTCAAAAAGGCCTTACAAAGGTGAGAAGAAAACGTAGGTCCCTCACAAGCATGGAAATGGCTGCCAACTGCAACTTAATAGTGGAGAAACTAGATCCATTCTGAAAGAGAGAAGACAAGAATAAGAAGATGTCCGGAATGGAAGATGAAAAGGGATCCAGATTCCTCTGTTTGGCCCAGATAGAGAATCTCTTCCATTTACTACCCTAGACCTTTCTGGTGGAAGCCTTCTGAGAGGCAAGAATAAAGTCTCTGATGGGCAAGGCAAACCTGGGCTGCTTTAGAATTACGGGAAGTGGACAAACTATTCGGTCAGCCAAAGGGTCTGAAGGCTTGGGATGGGAAGATGAGAGGGGTGAGAAATCAGGTCAAGACAGGGGTGCTTCAGATGAGACCTTAGGAAGGGAAACCACACCTGCCGAGGCTAGAAGGGGCGATGAGGATTAAGGGAACCTTGAGGTGTCCAGCTTTCTGAAGCACTCTGGGAATGAGAGGTATAGCAGGGTAAGCATAAAGGAGACCCGGAGGCCAATCATGAACTACAGCAAGTCTGAGCGACTTTGGGAGGGACCTGGTGGCCTATGAAGAAGGGAGGGTATATCCTAGACCTCCAGCATCCAACAATTCTTCTGCATATGATGATGTCACCAAGGAAGCAGAAACTGCCAGGTGAAACCACAATGGATGCCAGGAGAGCCCTTTAGAGCCAGGGCTACGGGAATTTGTTCCCCATTCCGAGAGAATAAAAAATCAGAGACAGAACAGCGTCTTGCACAACCAGTGGAAAAGGAACCAGGTGGCAGCAAACACGGGGACATCGTACAGCATAACTGAGGAACTTTAGTGCATTAACTGAGGATGAGTCTGACCTTCAAGGGGAAAATGCCACAGGACGACCTTTGTTGATATTTAATCATTCAGGTGACTTTAAACTATTAAATTACAGTGACTTTGAATGTACTGTTAAACATGAAGATCTGCTCAGCAAGGGTGAGTTGTTTGTTCCTTCTGCTCAATTTAAAATAGATATGCTATGAATTGACTTGAAGTTGTACCTCAGAAAAATTAATCTGGGACTAGTATTGGGAAGTCAAACAGATTTTACTAGCAATATTTTGAAACGCAGCAGCACATTTAAACCCCCCCACTGCCCTTAATATTGTTTGAAAAAATGGTACAGCTGGATTTCAGAGCCCTTTGTAAATTTTACCATAATAACACAAGTAACTTGAATAACCGTGAGTATACGTTGCTTTTTCAACTAGCTAGGAACAAACATTTAGGGGTCATGAAACCCGACAAAAGGGGAGGGGTAGTGGTCATGAACAGAGAAGACAACTTGTACAAAATGATGAGCCATGTCACAAACTGTGATTTGTATGAGGAGATGTCATTGAGACCATGGTGGTGGTGCTGCGGTAGCGTTGTCGCCTCACAGTAAGACGCTGTCCGGTTCGATTCTCAGCTAGAGCGTCTTCTGCGTGGAGACGTATGTGAATTGGCGTACCTTCGTTGAAGGTTGTGCGTCAGGCCTGGCAGGCCGGTACGTAAAAATCAACTGCCAATCATTAGCGTACTGGAGTTCTGCTGCGGCAACCCCTAACCGGGAAAAGCCGAAAGACACAAAATGAGGAGATGTCATTGAGTTACATCAAACTGGCACACAGCAGAATTGATTTTTTTCTATAAGACATGGTAGAAGAGGGGGAGATTACATCAAGTACACAGGTTTCTTCAGGCATTACATCCTGTTGTCCCGTGTATATTCGGGATTCCCAACAACATTGTTGACCCACCAATGAGACCAAATGTAAATGCCAGTCAATCCAAAATCCACTCCATTGGATTCTACATGGATTCTTTCTTAAAAAAGTGTTTGGAATATTTTGAACATATTTGCAAAGACTCATGGGATTTTTTGTGTAAAATGAAAAACTTGGAATTTTCAAGGGGCTGTGTTTTTTTAACAGTGTCTGTAATTGAGTTGTTTAACATTATACCACATGAACAAGGTCTGGAATTGTTCCATGATTACCTGTGTGAATGCACTGAGTTTAAAAATGACACTGTTAATGTTTTAATTTTATGCATGGAATTGGTTCTGAAATATAACTTTGTTTTTTTGGAGGGGCAATACTATAAGCAGAAAAAAAGGGGTAGCTATGGGGGCATCCTGCTGCAATGGGAATGACATGTTCTTTTCAGACACTATGAGGTTAAACCATGAAGATGTATCTCTGTTTTTGGATGACATTTTTATTGTCTGAGATAGACCACCAGAAGGGATCCATGATTTTATGGAATTTATTAGTTCCTCTATTTGAGGTTCACTTACACCATTCAGTTGGAAAGTACCAATTATTTGGATGTTACTATTTTTAAAGATTATCAGAATGAACAGTGGCCTAGTAAAATTTACAGAAAACCTACATACAGCAATGACCTATTACATTTTGAGAGCAACCACCCTTCTCCATCAAAAAATAGGAATCATCAAAGGCCAATATATTAGAGTGGCCAGAATGGTTTCCTCTCACAACCATTTTTTGGAAGAATGTGAGATACTGTGGCACGTTACTCAAGAGGGGTTACCCCGAGGGCACGGTTGCCATAATTTGGGATAATATCATAGAGAAAAGAATGAAGGGAGACACAGTACCCCTAGGAGACAAGTGGATGGGTCTATTATGCAAAAAGCCTTTGTTACAGAGTTTTGCAACGAGGCCCCACAGATTAGGGGTATTTTGATAAAAAAAAAAAATGGCAGATTTTTTCTTTGTTTAAAGAAATCGGAGACAAAATAGGGAACTATCCAACCATGGTCTTTAGAAAGGGAAAGACCATTAAAAATTATCTTGAGCACACATCTGTCCACTGTGAATATGGACAGAGTAACAAAAGGGCTGGCGCCTATAAATGCGGCTTTTGCAATTACTGTAATGACATACTGGAAGGTGATAACCTGGTGTTAAACCAAATGACAATTGGATCCAGGAATTTTTTGTAACTGCAACAGTATGGGGGTGGTTTATGCTGCTGTATGTCAAATGTGTAAAAGTTTTTAATGTAGGCAAGACAGAGGAAAATCAAAGAGCGTATATATAAACACAAAGCTGATATTAGAAAACTGGACAGTAAAAATGCCCTTGCTAAACACATTACAGAGTACCCCAGTCACAGTTTTCGATTTGCTGCTTTGGAACAAGTGTTACAAGACCTTACTGGGGGACCATGGGAGGATAAATTGGAAGAAAGGGAACTGTGTTGGCAGTTTAGATTAAATGCTACCAACCCTCCTGGTCTCAATGAAGGGGTGTCTATAGCTTGTGCTTTAAAACAAATATTACACTGTGTAGCCAGGTGCTGCTGTTCTGTGCATCGCAACATACTATATATATATATATATATATATATATATATATATATAAAAAACAACTTTTTTGTTGGGCAAGGATTATTTTTATTTTCAGTTTATATTTGAAAATGAGAAGTTATGTACCTACCATAACGTTCCATGTTAGTTGTCTTCTTCTCACCTTCTTTCTTGCTGGATGGGTTCGGAGCCGATCCTCGGCTCCGACTCGGCCAATACTAAAGCTCGAGAGCTAATTCCACCGGCTCGAGGCTCCCCTATATCCCACAATGCTAGGCGATAACTACTCAGATCTTGTTTGATAGCTAAAACCAAGCAGTTCTAGTCTCCATAGTATGGAGAAGAGAGAAAAAGAACTCACCTCTATATAAACCTGTATGTAAGCTACGACAAACATAAAAGGGAGAAGAGCGGTGGTAGAACATGTGGGAAGGAAGCCCCAATGGAAGATCCCAAAAATTCCTATCAGTCTTGTCCAGGCTGGGGGGAAGGAGGGTGGGACGCAAGAAAGAAGGCGAGAAGAAGACAACTAACATGGAACGTTATGGTAGGTACATAACTTCTCAATGTTAAGTTGTCAATCTCGCCTTCATTCCTGCTGGATGGGACCGCGTCCCTAGCACCTTGTCCTGGGTGGCTTATCGGAACAGACTCTTGAGAACAGTGAAACCAAAGTTGGCACGGTTTCTGGAGGCCATATCCAATTTGTAATGCGAGATAAAGGTATGAGGAGAAGCCCATGTGGCTGCTGCACAAATGGAATCTATTGGTAGCCTGTCCTGAAAAGCTACAGATGTAGCTAATGCTCTGGTTGAATGAGCTCTAGGTCTTGAAGGCAGTTTTTGATGTCTGATTTCATAGATGAAGGTAATTATAGAGGTAAGCCATCTTGAAAGGGACACTTTAGAAACTGGAAGGCCCAATTTCCCTTCCGCATAAGGCAGGAAGAGCTGGTCAGATTTCCTGAACTGTTTAGTCCTGTCTAAATAATATCGAAGTTGGCGATGAACATCTAGAAAATGTAACTTTTGTTCCGACCTGTTGGAATAATCAGGGAAGAAGACAGGGAGATCGATAGTCTGGTTTAGATTTGCCTCAGAGGAAACCTTAGGCAAGAAGGACGGATTAGTCCGGAGGGACACCCTGTCTTTATGGAAAACTAAGTAAGGAGGACGACTGCAAAGAGCATGAAGCTCAGATACCCTTCTAGCTGACGTTATGGCTACTAGAAAAAGTGTTTTCCATGAGAGCAACTTAAGAGGGCATGAAGCCGCAGGTTTGAAGGGGGGAGAATCAAGGACGCTAGGATCAAATTCAAGTCCCACTGCGGTGGGGATCTTTGATTGGGGGCTTGAGCAAAAAGACACCTCTTAGAAAGGCTTTGCAGAGTTTATGGGACATGATACTGGAGTCCAAGACACCTACATGAAAGTTAGATATAGCAGCTAGTTGTACTCTAATGGTAGATGAGGAACAGCCTAAATGAAAGAGCTCTGCCAGGAAGTCTAGGATAGACTGGATAGGTGCAGTGAAGAGGTCTATATTTTTTGATGCTGCCCAGAAGGAAAAACGTTTCCACTTACTATTGTAAATCCTTCTGGTAGAAGACTTGTGAGAGGCTATCAGGATGTTATGGACCGAATGAGAAATTAAGGGAAGCCTGGCTAGGGTAAGAATCGGAGAAACCACGCTGTGAGGTTGAGAGATTGGAGGGAGTGGTGCAGCTGGCCCGACTGGTGGGTCAAAAGATCTGGCACTGGGTCCAGATGCCAAGGCTGCTCCAAGAGGTAATGATGCAGGAACGGAAACCATATCTATCGAGGCCAGTAAGGGGCAATGAGGATCACAGTGACTCTCGAGGTGATAGCTTTCTGAATTAATTGAGAGATCAGTGGAAAAGGGGGGAAAGCATACAGAAGTCCCCGGGGCCAATCGTGGACTAGAGCGTCTCTGGTGGGTTGGCCTGGTAGAGGGAAGAGGGTGAAGAAATCGTGACACTTGCTGTTTTGGGGAGTACCAAAAAGATTGCAGCAAGGCTGGCCCCATCTTCGAAAGATTTCTTCCAGCACTGATTTTTTTAGAGACCACTCGTGAGGCATGAGAATAGCCCTGCTCAACATGTCCGCAATCACGTTGGACTTCCCGGGAATGTGCGTTGCTATCAGAAACCGCTGAGAAGAAATCGCCCACTGCCAAAGTCTGAGTGCCTCTCGACATAAGGGATAGGACTTGGTTCCGCCCTGTTTGTTGATGTACCACACTACGGACATGTTGTCCGTCTGAATTGCAATAGTCCCTGCGGGAAGAGAGTCCTGAAGGGCTTGCAACGCTAAAAGCACTGCTCTCATCTCTAAGACATTTACGTGCAAGTGGCACTCGAAAGATTGCCACGTGCCCTGGACTGTCCTGCCCTGATAATGCCCCCCCACCCGATCAGGGAGGCGTCCGTTGTCACCGTGGCGATTGGGGGGGGGGGGGATGAAGGGTCTGCCCTGAAGAACTTGAGGTGATGCCATCCACCAAGACAGGTGATTCTTGCATGATTGGGTTAGCAGAATGATGTGAGACATCGGGAGCTGTTGGAAGGACCATTGAGAAAACAGCATCCACTGGAGGATCCGCATGTGAAAACGAGCTAAGGGGAGAAGTGTAATGGTAGCCGCCATGAGTCCTAATACCTTCAAAACTACCCTGGCTTTGATCTTGTTGCATTGAAGCAGAAGGTAAATGTGTTTGCGGATATTTGATACTCTTTGCTCTGTCAGTCTGGCAGAAAGATGAACTGTGTCTAAGGTGGCGCCTATAAAGGTAATAGATTGACAAGGCAGATTTTTTGAAATTTACTGAAATGCCTAGAGCTTGGCAAGTTTGAATGGTGAAGTCTCTGGATAGAAGAAGTTGACGCCTGGTGGTGGCGGTAAGGAGCCAGTCATCCAAATATGGAAACACCTGGAATCCTTGACGTCTCAAGTGAGCCGCGACCACTGCCATACATTTGTTGAACACTCGGGTGGCTCTGGTGAGACCAAAGGGCAGGGCTCTGAACTGGTAGTGACTGGCTCCCAGCCTGAAGCGGAGAAACCTCCTGGAGCGTCTGTGCATTTTGATATGGTAGTACGCATCCTGAAGGTCTATCGAGTACATACAATTGTCCTGACCCAAGAAGGGTAGAATGGACTGTAGCGTGACCATCCGGAATTTTGTTTTCTTCACATACTTGTTTAGCTTGCTGAGATCCAGTATTGGTCTCCAGTCCCCTGTTTTTTTTAGTACCAAAAAGAATTTGGAGTAGATTCCGGATCCTTGCTGGTCTGCTGGGACTGGCTGGACAGCTCTTTTTGACAGCAGCTTTGATATTTCTAATGCTGCTTGTTCCCTTAGACTGGGTGGAACGTCTGGAAGGGATCCTTTGGGTTGGGATGGGATGTGAATAAAGGGGATTTTGTAACCCTCGGATATGATCGACTGTACCCATTTGTCTTGAGTGAGGGAAAGCCAGGCTTCTGGGTACAGTGATAATCTTCCCTCGACTGCCTCCGAAGGTGGACAGCCGGGCAGATCCTCAGGGATGCTGAAAGGGTTTATCAGAGAAAGTCTCTCTGCTACCCTGGTTTTGCGGACCACCTCTGCCCCTAGGGCGGCGTCTATTGTTGTTCCCCCTCTGCCTCTAAAGGGGAATCGACTTTGTGCGTCAGATGAGACTCCTTGTGGTTTGCGGAACCACACCCCCCCCCTTGGGATAAGGTCTGGAAGGGGTAGAAAAACGGACTCCCACGGCAGAGAGAGTCTTACCTTCCTGCTAGCACCTAGTCAATGTATCCTTCACCTGAGGTCCAAACAACGTTGAGCCATCAAAGGGGGAATTGGTGAAGGACGCCTTGAAAGGGTCCGCAAAATTGCAAAGCGGCATCCAGGCGTCTCATCGTAAAGCTACACCTGTGCCTGCGGCCCTACTCACCCCATCGGCCGCATATGAGATAAGCTGCATAGAGGAGTTGACAATCGAATTCAGGGTTGCCAACTGGGAGTTCATTTTGTCTTGGAACCCCTCAGCTGTTGGATCCTGCATAGCATCACCCATATCCTTGAGTAAATCCCTCTGGAGACAGGTGAAGTGACACAAGTAGTTCAGCGACCGCATGGCAAAGGTCGCTGAGGAAAAAGTACAGTTTTGTACCTACCATAAATGTAGATGTTCGAGGATTCCATTGCTGCAGTCCTGACTATTGGGTATAGTCCGCGTCCCAGTCGGCCCGAATACCAGAGTATAAGGCTGACGTCGGTCAGGGCGCATTAGACTGACGTCAGTACGTCAGGGTACTAATGCGCATGACCGACGTCATATCCTCAGTCTTTTCTTGCCCCAGATGTCAGAAGACCCAAAAGACAAGTCCCAAAACAACCTGCAACAAAAACATGTATAATATATACAACAATATATGTATATAAAAATATAAGCATGTAAACTCACCTACACAACCCCCCCTAAACACAGAGGGGAAGGAGGGAGGGTAAATTGGACTGCAGCAATGGAATCCTCGAACATCTACATTTATGGTAGGTACAAAACTGTACTATGTTCTTCGTCTTCCATTGCTGCAGTCCTGACTATTGGGTAGAATCCCAAAGCAGAGGTAAGGGAGGCTGGCAAATTATAAAGTAGTAGGAGCTGACAACATGCCTTGTAAAACAGCTGTGGCAAAACCAGCCCTAGTCTTAGAGTATATAGGAAGGTGATAATGCCTAGAGAAAGTATGCACTGAACTCCAAGTAGCTGCTTCCAGAATATCCTTAGTTGCCACCCCCCTTAGAAATGCTGTTGAAGTGGCAGTAGCCCTAGTGGAATGAGGCCTAATCCCAGCTGGTATCTCCTTGCCATGATGGGAATAACAAAATGCAATGCAAAAGCCAATCCACCTAGAAATAGTTTGTTTTGACACAGGCTTGCCCTGTGAACTCAAAGCAAAAGAAACAAGTAACTGCTGAGACTGCCTAAAATCCTTAGTCCTGCTCAAATAATAACGCAATTGCCTGTGTACATCTAAAGTGTGCAATATCTTTTCCCCTTTATTTTGAGGATCTGCAAAAAACGTAGGCAAATGAATAGTTTGGTTTAAAGCCACACTAGAAACCACCTTAGGCATAAAGGAAGGATTAGTACGTAATGATACCCTGTCCTTATGGAAAATCAAAAAAGGCTCTACTGCCATAAGGGCCTGCAACTCAGACACCCTTCTTGCAGAAGTAATAGCCAACAGAAAAGCAGTCTTCCATGACAAATATTTCAATTCAGCAGTAGCTGCAGGCTCAAAAGGTTGTAGAGTAAGTTTTTCCAACCGAAAGACAGAGCATCCACTTTCCAAGCTGTGTGATGAAACCCCTTTGTGCAATACTTTGGCAGCTGGTGGTTTAGTGGAGAAGCGAACAGATCTATGTCTGGAGTTCCCCATGACACTGTCAGTTTCTGAAATACATGAAGATCCAGTTTCCACTCGTGGGGATCCATGATTTGTCTGCTTAACACATCTGCTAAGGAGTTCTGTGCTCCTGGCAGAAACCTTGCCTGAAGAGTTAGTTGCAAGCTTAGCGCAGTCTCCCATAAAATCATTGCTTGCCTGCATAGAGGATAAGAATGTGTTCCCCCTTGCTTGTTGATGTACCACATGACAGTTGTGTTGTCTGTTAGAATCAACACCTGCCCTGGAAGAAGTAACTCCTTGAAAGCCATTAATGCAAACTGGACTGCTAACATCTCCTTCATGTTGATATGTAGATGCTGTAGTCTGGCAGGCCACTTGTCTTGTATCCACTTTCCATTTAGATGAGCTCCCCAAGCAATGTCCGAGGCATCTGTCGTTAGAATCTGACTTGCCTCTGGCCGGGTCACAGAGAGTCCCTTGTTTAGGTGACATTCCTGAGCCCACCACAAAAATTCCTTTTGAATGCAAGGTATTATTTGAATGACAGTGTCCAAATCCTGGCAGTGCTGTGTCCATACATTTTGAGATACCATTGTAGCTTCCTCATATGCAGTTTGGCATTGGGAAGCACCAGAATACAAGATGCCATGAACCCTAATGCTTGAAGGACTGTCCTTGCAGTCAGCACGGACTGATGAGATAGTTGATGGAAGTAAAGTGACAGACTCTTTTGTTTGTCCGGGGTTAAAAAGGCCATCTGGGCTGCTGTATTCAGTCTTACACCCAGAAAGCACATGTCTTGAGAGGGTACTAGACTGGACTTTATTTCGTTCACAGAATACCCTAGGCATCTTAGCACTGCTATAACATATTCCAGATGCTGTAGTAGGTCTTCCTTTTCTTGAGCCAGAATCAGGCAGTCGTCCAAGTAAGGATAGATTTGAATTCCTTGAAGCCTGAAGTAAGCTATCACTGGAGCCAGAACCTTTGTGAATACTCTGGCAGTAGATAAGCCAAAGGGCAATGCAGAGAACTGATAATGAGAATTTCCAGCTCGAAACCGCAGATACTTTCTGCAACTTAGCCTTATAGGCACATGAAGGTAAGCTTCCTTGAGATCTAAAGTTACCATCCAGTGATCTTTGCCCAGCAGAGGTAAAAGCTGTTGTAACGTCAACATCTTGAACTTGGGAATGTCCAAAAACGTGTTGAGGAGAGATAAATCCAAAATTGGTCTCCACGTGTTCCCCTTCTTTGGTACAAGGAACAGGCGAGAATAAAATCCTAGGCCCCTCTCTGACACAGGGACTGGCTGAATGGCCCCTCTGTGAAGTAACTGCAAAACTTGCTTGTGAGCCTCTTTTCTTTGTAGAGGAGGAACGTCTGGCATGCCTTTGAAAGGGGGCATTGTATGGAAATAAAATCTGTAACCGTGGTGAATGATATCCAACACCCATTTGTCTTGAGTAATTAAATCCCAATTTTCTTTGAAAAGAGACAGTCTTCCCCCCAAAGGAGCTGCCAGACGTGAATCTGCTGGCAGCTGAAAACAGGTCATTGGGTCTGTTTACGAAAGGACTGACCCCTGCCCTCACCAGAAGTCTGAGCAGGTGAACTCCTGTTCTAGGCCTAAAAGAACTTTGAGCCCTGCCCCTACCACGCCTAGACCTACCCCTAGACTGAGAATCATAAGCAGGATATGTCCACCCCTTAGCAGGCCAATTTCTACTAAACTTCGTGGCTGCACCTGCAAAAATCTTTAACAGTTTGCATAGACTTAGCTTTGTCCTCCATTTTCTTTAAAACAGCTTCCACAGGCGAACCAAACAACACATCAGACTGTAAAGGAGCATCCAAAATCCTTGTCTTAACATGCTCAGCTAAATTCTGATCCTTCAACCAGGCATGCCTGCGAAGAACAGAGCTGGTAGCAGCCACCCTCGAGGAGGCCTGTACAGCATCAAAACCACATTGCAAAGAATGCTTACCCACTTGTTCAGACACATGAACCAAATCCAGCAACTCTTTACACTCAATACCTTCCGCCAAAGCATCCACCTTAGATTTCAATTGTGAAAGAAGGTAATTCTGATATTTTAACATGTGAAACTGACAATTCAAAGCTCTCATGGCTAAAGTGGAAGAAGTATACACTTTCTTTCCCCACCTATCCAAAGCCCTCGCCTCTTTATCAGTGGGGACAGGATTTTTAACCACAGAAGCTTTTACACCCTTAGGCCCCTGAGAAATAGTTTCTGGGTCCGCCCTAGGACTCTTAAACAAATATTTATGAGCTTCGGGCACCCTATAATACCTATCAGGCTTAACAGGAGCAGGAGGCAAAGAGTCAGGGTTCAGGGAAGCCTCTGCAAAACATCTTCCACCACATTCAACACAGGAGGAATAGCTAAAGGCCTATGCTGGGGTAAAACAAGAACTCCCAAGCCTTTTCCTAGAGTCAGAGTAATCCTGGCCTTCCCATTTAAAGTGCTCCCTCATGGAATGCAAAGTCTCTGAAAATGAGAAATCCTCAGGTGGAGACGCTGTAGGAGTGGAATCATCCACATCAGAATCAGAATAGGTAGGATACTCCTGCAAATCTTCCACAGAAGATTCTGAAGCCTCAGAACACTGTTCAAAACAATCAAACTCGGTTCCACCCTAGGCCTCTTATCAGGCGGGGCATAGAACCCCTAATCATAGTAATCAAATCTTCTGCCATCTTAAGCATATGTTTCTTAGGTACAGAACCTGAAATGGTAGGAGAAGCCCCCACTGAAGCTGAAGTAGGCCTACCTCTCATAGAAGTTTTGGCAACAGAAGGAGAGGCCCTAACTACCTTGGGAAGAGAGGGAAGAACAGTCACCTGAGAAGCCCCTCAGCCTGGCCTACCTCCTGAGAAGGCACATCCTGTAAGAGTATAGTTTCTGCCTGGGACTCCATGGAAACTCCTGGCAAAACCTCCGGCTCCACTGAGCCTTCTAAAGAACCGACGTCCGGGACTGCCGGTTCCTCAACCCTAGGCTTCACTGTTTTATCCTTGCGCTTCTTGAGGAAGCGGGCCGGAGCATCCGACGGCATTTTATAATTGCAACGCTTCCCAAACACTAACCTGGCACAGTCTAACCTCCTCTTAATAGTGCGTTTGTTAAACCTAGCACAAGAGCGGCAACCAACAACGCCGCGCTCAGGCCCTAAACAAGGTATACACAAGGTATGATAATCCCTATGAGGTATCTGTTTCCCACAAGAAATACAGTTATTCACTTTTTCTGACATCCGGTAAAATACTGAGGCAAGCCAAAACCAAAATGTTCCCCAACGCGGTACTTAGCCAACTCTGTTTCGGTCTGAAACTCCGGTTTCGGAAGTATTTCAGAACGCCAACCTGCACTCGCAAAACTGCTTCTGCATCGGACCATGCGGCAAAAAAGACTGAGGATATGACGTCGGTCATGCGCATTAGTACCCTGACGTACTGACGTCAGTCTAATGCGCCCTGACCGACGTCAGCCTTATACTCTGGTATTCGGGCCGACTGGGACGCGGACTATACCCAATAGTCAGGACTGCAGCAATGGAAGACGAAGAACATCATCCGCTTACCGTACCTGTCCATGGTCCTAGACTCCTTATTAGGAGGATGGACAGGTACCGAAGGATCAGCTAAATTCCTTCTTAGTGGCTGCGGCCACCACCATGGCATCAACAGAGACACCTTTAGATAAGAACTGTTTCTCTTTCAGGGCAGTAATAAATTTTGACGGCCTCCTTGGGGTAGGTTCCACCGAATCAGGGGCCGTCCTAGCCTTCCTTGCCACCACGTCCATGAGGGGGTCAAAGGGAGGAGACACCCAGGAGGTGGAAGGGCGAGAGCCAAACGCCTCAAGGTAGACCGACTCATCCTCTGAAGGGTTAAGGGCGGGCCAGTTCCCCCTCTGTTTTAGGATTTCAAGGATGTCAGCAAAAGAGACATCCTCAGAGGGGGACAGAGGGGAACCTTCAGATTCCTCCAAGTCGGTGTCTGAGGTGATAGACTCACGGGAGTCAATGTGCTTCCTGTAGCACTGTCTCTTCCGAGGGGGTTCCCCTGCCAGATCAGGAGAAGCCTCGGAAGAAGAGGATATTCTCAATGGGGAAACCTGAGGGGCTGGCTCTCCACGGTCTGGTACAAGGGGGTGGGTAGAAACCACCGCAGGCACTGAAGAGGGAGGAGCTGACGGAGCCGACCATGGGGTAGACATGGGGTCTAGCACGCTCCGCATGACGTCGAAGGCGCCCTGATCAGCCAAGGCTGAAGGTCCCCGCTCCGAGGAGACAAGGACCCCCCCGGCACCGACAGGGATGGCTCAGAGGCCAATGTTGGAGCCGAACTCACCAGCGCCGACGCTTTGAGAGGGAGAACGGGGTCGGACAAGAGTCCGATGCCACTTGCCCCCTCGGAGCCGACGAGGGAAGCCCGGCGCCGAGATCCCTCCAAAGAGGAAATCGGAGCAGACGACAGAGCCGAAAGGGAGGGTATCGGCTCCGACGCACCGACAGCCACAGCTCAGACGAGCCCCGGCTCCGAACTCAAAGGAGTCGGAGGAGGAACAGAAGCAGGGATGGGAATAGCCGCTGACTGTTGAGTAGGGCTATGCAGCATTTGGGCCAGTGCCTCGGACTTGAGAAGTCTACTCACCACCCTTTGTAAGTCATGGTCGGACAGCCTGGAGGACCGAGAGGAATGGGACCTATGGCTCTGCTCCGACAGAAGAGGGGATCCCGGGGCCGAGTGGATGGAGCCGATGGAAGGGGACCTCGACCTCTTCTTAGAAGGTGGCTCCGATAAAACTATTGGAGCCGACTGAGTCTTAGCACCCTCGGCTCCGGCCGGAGCCAAGGTAACGGTTTGAGTCTTTGAAACATCGACTCCAGCCGGAGCCGATGTCGAAGCAGCCTTAATGCTCCCAGCGGATGGCTCTGAAGCTGGAGCCGACGGCTTGGAAGTCTTTGAAGGCTTCCCCGACGCAGACTGGGTCGAGAGGCCTTCAGGCTTTAATAAGACACAAAGAATAAGTTTATTTTTGCGTTCCTGGAGGACTCTCGGGCTGAATGCATGGCAAACAGCACAGGAGTCCTGCAGGTGCAAAGGTCCCAGGCAATAAACACAAGAAGTGTGACCGTCTGTCAGAGACATTTTCTGACAGCACGAGTCACACTTCTTGAAGCCTGAGACCTTGGAGTCTTTCGACATCCCAGAAAAAGTGACTGTATACAAAAGGGACACAGACACAACACACAGACACACCCTTTAACCAAAAAGAAAAACCCAATCACACTGAATGACAAATGGAAAAAGGGGAGTGGGCCAAAGGCCTAGAACTTAAAAAAAGGGAATAAAAACAAGGGAAGATCCGATTAAACTAAAAGGATACCCTGTACTGTAAACCTGACTAAATAAAAAGGATAGGGGTAGATATTTGAATTTTTAACTAGAAAAAACTCAGTAACCTGCTAGAGCCAGTAGAAGAAAGCACCACGCAGCTAAGCGGCAAATGAGATCTGGGTAGTTACCGCCTAGCATTGTGGGATACAGGGGAGCCTTGAGCCGGTGGAATTAGCTCTCGAGCTTTAGTATTGGCAGAGTTGGAGCCGAGGATCGGCTCCGAACCCATCCAGCAAGAATGAAGGCAAGATTGACAACTTAACATCTAATATATAACATAATATTTTTTAAGTTTTAACTTGTAACATGTTGTTGCTTTAAGGCATGCTTTTTTCTACAAGTGAGTGCATTGATGTTGCAAACTGTCATGTGATTAAAGGAAGGGGTATTTAAACTTGGTGTTTGTGCTTTTGTAACAGATTCTGATTAAGTATTTTTATACAAAAGTGTTCAATCTTGTCAATTTTGCTGTGCTTTATTAAACTACTGGAAGCTCTTCTTGTCCTGCATTTTTCATTCCTGGACTAACTTGCTGGTGATGGAATTTTGCTGGATTTGGTCTTTGTTATTTTGGATAACCCTGGGGCACTTCCCGGCTGGGGGGATCAGGGCAAAGTACTGGGTGCATTTGTAACGGAGAGGGGAAGAAAACAAATCACAGCTCGGATGACCCCAGTGAAGGAAAATCTCTCTTGCCACTGAAGGAATCAGGAATCACTCTTGAGGACTCAAGATTGCCCAGCTTGTCTGCCAGCACGCTGGACTCCCCGGGAATGTGTGATGCAAGGAGAAAGTGCCCCAAGGACATTGCCCATTCCCACACACTCATGGCCTCACAACAAAGCAGTTAAGAACATGTGCCCCTTGTTTGTTGATGTAGCACACAACAGCCATGTTGTCCATGTGTATTGCAATGGTACCCAGAGAAAGGCAGTCCTGAAAGGCTTGCAACGTGAGAAGAACTGCTCTCATCTCCAGTACATTATGTGCAGTTTGGTCTCAGCAGGAGACCACGTACCTTGGACAGTCTTTCCATGGCAATGCCCTTCCCACCCCAGTAGGGAAGCATCCATAGTCACTGGGGGGAGGAAGAGAAAAGGGTCTGCCCACGAGGAGATCGGTAGACTGAATCCACCAAAGGAGATGATGCCTGCACATCGGAGTGAAGCAGATGGAAGCTGTCATCAAATGAGACAGAGAAGACATCTGGACTGTTGCTGTCCACTGTAGAACCCTCATGTAAAACCTGGCTAATGACTCCAGATAGTTTGCTGCTGCCATGGAGCCTAGGGCCCTGAGAATGAAGTGGACCTGAGGATGAGATGGATCAAGAGGCACTGAACATGACATCTGATTAGTTGTACACACCTGAGAGGTAACGCTGCAATCTCTGACACAGTATATAGATGGATGCCAATAAACTCCAAGTTTTGGGAAGGAATCAGATTCAACTTGAGTAGATTCACAGTAATTCCTAGCTGGTCAAACAAGGGAAGAATGTACTGAGTGGATATGACCAGCAGATGCTTGGTGGAAGTATGAGGAGCCAATCATTGAGGTAAGAAAACACCTGGAATCCCTCAGTATCAGGTGAGATGCCACCACTGCCATGCACTTGATGAACACCCAAGGTGCTGTGGAGAGACCAAAGGGCAGGGTTCTGAATTATGGTATGTGAAAGCAGAGATGTCTCCTGGAGCACCTGTCTATTTTTATGTAATAGTATGCATCCTGGAGATCCAAAGACAACACCCAGTTGTCCTTGTGCAGAAGAGGCACAAGAGGGACCTTCTGGAACTTGGACTTCTTGACAGAGAGGTTTAACTCTCTTAAGTCCAGAATTGGATGTAGCCCCCCCCCCCCCCATCGTCTTCGGCACCAAACGTTTTGGATACTTGTTGTCCTGAGGGGACTTCTTGGATGGCTCTCTTCTGAAGAAGCTTGAGCACTTCTTCCTGAGCTAACTCCCTCTGATGGGGTGAGGCACTGGGGAGGAGTTTCCTGACTGGTGGGGGGGGGGGGGGGCTAGGAAAAAGGGGATTTAACAGCCCCTGGAAATAAGGTTTAGCACCCACCGATCTCTTGTAATGTTTATCCAGGCCAAATGGTACATTGATAAACAATCTCAGACTGTCTCCAGGGAAGGACAATTGGGCAGCGCATCAGAAGTGCTGGAAGGACTTCTCAGAGATGGGTTCCCTGGAGTGCTGATTTTGCGGACCCCCTCTACCTCTAGGACAAAGTCTGCCATTGACCCCTCTCCTCCGACCTCTAGAAGAGGGTTCATCCTGAACATCTTGAAATGAAGACTGCGATTTCCGGAATTATAATTTCCTAATCCCTTGTTGTGCCTTTGAAAAGGACTTCTGAGGGGTAGAAAACTTGATTCCCACAGCCGACAAGGTCTTCTGTTCCTGCTCTCTGCGGGTAAGTGTGTCTTTGACTGAAGGACCAAAGATTGTCAATCCATCAAAGGGGCCACTGGTGAAGGATGCTTTAAAGGACTCCACAAACCTGTAGAGATGCAGCCAGGTGAAACGCTGAATAGCGATGCCTGTGCCGGACGCTCAAGAGATGCCTTCCGCAGCATTGGAAATCAGCCTCATTGAGGATTTAGCTAGGGACACAAGAATGGACAGCTTGGGGGACACTTTGCTCAAGTCCCCGGAAGGCAACAACTCAGAAAGGGAAGTGGTGAGTTCCTTCACCAAATCCCTCTGGAGGTGGGTGAAGTGTGCCAAGTAATTAAGTGCCCGCAGACCAAAGATCACCGAGATCCATATCCTCAGTGAGACTCCATAGGGGAGTCTAGGTGTCTCCTCTTCCACAATTTCTTCTGAGGTACCTTCTCTGAGGGGGGCTCAGAGGAGGAGTCTGAAGAGTGGGGAACCCCAAGTGGGGTAACTCCCACCTGAAGGCTGGTTCAAGAGGGCTGACCAGGAGCAGGATGAGGAAGGTCTACTCTAGGGGTCTGGGAAGGACCTTGGATAGTAGGGAAGGCAGCTCTAGCAGAGAAGAACATCCTCTCTACTACCCGGAAGGTCGAAGGGCTGGATGATGCCCCTCCTCACTTCCCAAGACCACCTGAGAAGAGGGAAAGTACAGTTGTGTACACGAGTGTATTCACTGTTGCAGTCATTACATTTAGGTTATCTGCTTGCAGGTTCCCTAAGTCGGCCTGATTAACAAAGTCTTGGGTCCTGCGTCGATTGCTGTCCCTTCTTCCATGACGTCAGGTCATCAGGGATATAAAACATGCAGCCAACGCCATTACATCAGTTTTTCTTGCCCCAGATGTCAGGTGCCCCCCTAATGGGAAGTAATTACACATAAAAGCACAAAGACATACCTCCAACAAAAAGGCAAATACACCAAAAAGGCTTTTAAGCATAGTAAAGGAAAGTAGACATATAGCCAAAAGAAGTTAGGGGGCTGGAGGGGGGGTAACCAGGACTGCAACAGTGAATACACTCGAACATCTACATTTATGGTAAGTGTACATAACTGTACTATGTTCTTCGTGTTTCACTGTTGCAGTCATTACATTTGGATAGATTCCCAAAGCTATGGTTGGGGGGAGGAATTTAGATAGCATTAGGGCCAGCTATAAGGCCCTGCAAGACTGCAGTGGCAAAGCCAGCTCTGGATTTAGAGAAAATTGTCAAATGATAATGCTTGGTGCAAGTATGTACAGAACTCCAGGTAGCAGCTTCTAGGATGTCCCTGGTAGGGATGCCTCTGAGAAAGGCTGTAGAGGTAGATGCAGCCCTGTTGGAGTGAGGTCTGATCCCCTGGGGGATAGGTTTTCCATGGTGCTTATAGGTGAAATGAATGCAATGGCTTATCTATTTAGAAATGGTTTGCTTTGAAACAGCCTTTCCCTCTGTCCATGCAGCAAATGCCACCAACAGTTGTTCAGATTTCCTTTGAGGTATAGTCCTGTCCAAGTAGAATCTAAGTTGTCTGTGCACATCTAAGGAATGCAGTATCCATTCCCCTTTATTCTGTGGATTGGGAATGAAGGTTGGCAAATGAATGGACTGATTAAGAGCCACACTGGATGCCACCTTGGGCATGAAGGATGGATTGGTTCTGAGGGACACCCTGTCCGCATGAAAGATGATGAAAGGCTCCACTGCCATAAGGGCCTGTAATTCTGATACCCTTTTAGCTGAAGTGATTGCTAAAAGGAAAGCTGTTTTCCAAGAAATAAATTTTAAGTCTGCAGTACAGCTGGCTCAAAAGGAAGTAGAGTGAGTTTCTCCAAGACAAAGTTAAGATCCCAGGCTGGGTTTGGAGCTCTGCTGGTTGGTCTCAAATTTCTGGCCCCTCTGAGGAACTGCTTGAGCAGTGGATGAGAGAAGAGGGGAGGTTCTGTGTTATAATGAGCTGAAATGGCTGAGGCATGGATTTTAATGGAGGAAAAAGACAGGCCCTTGTGAAGCATCTCAGTTAAGTATTGTAAAATCTGAGGTAAATTGGGCACTGCTGTGCTCATCCCTTGAGATTGGTTCCAGGCACAGAATCTTTTCCATTTTTCAACATAAGATTTTCTAGTACTAGGCCTCCTTGCCTCCAAAATTATATCAATCACAGGTTTGCTGAGGGATGGTAAAAGAGAGATTAAGGGGTTGGGAGGGTGGCCTAATGGTTAAGGTGTTTGCCTTGCAAACACAAGGTACAGGGTTTGAATCTCACAGGGGATAATTGGCTAGGCTTAAAATGGCTCACAAGGGCGGTTAGCCTAGTACTAACCTATGAACCTATAAGTAATTAGCCAGGCTGCAAGGTTCAGTGTTGGAAGCTGAGGGTGCAGAATCTGGTTCTCCTGCTGAGACAGCAGGGAAGGAGTCTGAGGCAGGTGCCATAGAGATAACCGTGACACACTGCGCAGGAGGGGATACCAGTGGTGGCGCGGCCAGTCTGGAGCAATCAAAATCATCCTTGGTTTGTCCTGTTTGATTTTTACTAGTACTTTGGAGAGCAGAGGCAGAGGGGGGAAGGCATAGACTGATAGGTTTTTCCAGCTGAAGGACAGAACATCCACTTTCCAGGCTTGTTTGTGGGGAGTCCTTGTGCAAAATTTGTCCACTTGGTAGTTCTGGGGAGAGGCAAACAGGTCTATATCTGGGCTCCCCCATTTGCTTGTCAACATGTTGAAAATCCTTGGTTCCAGTTTCCACTCGTGTGGGTCCATGAGGTTTCTGCTTAGTCCGTCTACCAGTGTATTCAATTTTCCTGGCAGGAATTGAGCTTATTGGTGCACTTGGTAGTCAAGGCTGTGTTCCACAATGACATGGCTAGTCGGCAGAGGGGGGTAAGAATGTGTACCCCCCTGCTTGTTTATGTACCACATAACAGTGGTGTTGTCCTGGAAGAATGTGGTCCTTGAAGACTGTCAGAGCATTCTGTATAGCAAACATTTCTTTTTGATTGATATGCAGGTGCATTTGACTTGAGTTCCATTTGCCCTGAATGCACTTCCCTGCCAGGTGAGCCCCCCATGCATAGTCTGATGCATCTGTTGTTAGGGTTTGGGCGGCAGGGGATGGTGTGAAAGGTAGTCCTTTGTTTTGCTGGCAGGCCTCTGGCCAACAAAGGAATTCTAGGCGTAGGCGAGGTATGATAGGAATCATTGTTTCTAGGTCTTGAGAATGTTGACACCATAGGCTTTTTAGATACCACTGTAGTTTCCTCATATGCAGTCTTGCATATAGAATTAGAAGAATGCAGGAGGCCATGAACCCCAAGGCTTGCAGTATTTGTCTTGCAGATAGCAGGGTTTTTGTGGCCACTTGTTTGAAGTAGGTTGTCAAATGAATTTGCTTTTCTTGCGTGAGGTAAGCCATCTGGGAAGTTGTATTCAAGCTTGCTCCCAGGAATATAATTTGTTGACAGGGTACCAGGTGTGATTTCTTTCTGTTTATGGTGTACACCAGACAAGTTAGAACCCTTTTTACTAAGGCCAGATGATTCAAAAGTATGTCCTGGCTTTCTGCCTGAATTAGACAATTGTCCAGGTATGGGTATATTTGAATAATTCTTTGCCTGCAAAATGCAATAACTGGAGCTAGGCACTTTGTGAATACCCTGGGCGCAGTAGACAAGCCAAAGAGAAGTGCAGAGAACTGATAGTGCGTGTAGTCTGCTTTAAAGCATAGGTATCTTCTGCAAGATTCCCTGACTGGGATGTGCAGGTATGCTTCTTTCAAATCTAGTGTTGCCAACCAAGCATCTTTGCCTTGCATAGGAAGTAATTGGTGAAGAGTCAGCATCTTGAATTTTGGAATCTCCAAAAAGGTGTTTACAGTAGACAGGTCCAGGATAGGACACCGTGAATCGTCTTTTCTGGGTACCAGGAAAAGTCTTGAGTAGAAACCTTGTCCCTTTTCCTCTTCTGGTATCAGCTGAATAGCCCCCATGCTTAAGAAAGAAAGTACTTGTTTTTGGGCCTCTGCCCACTGATTTGGGGGTAGGTCCGGCCACCCACTTGGTGTTGGCAACGTGTGGAAGTGAAATCTGTATCCCTGGGACACTAAATTTAAAACTCATTTGTCCTGGGTAATGAGTTCCCAATTATTTGCATGAAGAGCAATCTTCCCCCCAAAGGGGCAGTCAGTTGATAAGTGCTTGGAAATTTTAAAAGGAAGTCATTGAGACAGTTTACCACAGGGGAGAGTCTTATTATTCCCAGATTTGGAAGTGGAGGCCCCCCACTGCTTAGTTCTGTGAGTCCCCTGGGACTGAAACCTGGGGATTTTGCTGTGTCTGGATTTGGCTTGAGAAGACCTGGAAGGGGTGTGAAAGGACCAATTCTTAGACGGCCAGTGCCTACTAAATCTAAGAGGCTGAACTTGTAAAAAATCTTTAACAGTTTGCATGGATTTAGCTTTATTTTCCATCTTTTTAAGAGCTTCCTCAGCCTTATTGCCAAACAGGTGGTCCTGATTTAAAGGAGCACCCAACAATTTAGCCTTAACATGATCAGGCAAAGACTGCTCCTTAAGCCAAGCATCCCTTCTGAGCACAGACCCAGTAACAGCAGCCCTGCAAGAGACCTCTAATCAATCAAAACCACATTGCAAAGTATGTTTTCCAACTTGTTCGGCAGAATGCATTAAATCCTGTAATTCTTTATGTTCCACACAGTCAGGAATCAACATCATTTTCTGTTTAAGCAGTCCAATAACATGTTTCTGATATTTTAACATATGAAACTGGCAGTTTAAAGCCCTAATGGCCAAGGCTGCAGAAGTGTAAACCTTCTTACCCCATCTATCCAGTGCCCCGGAGTCTCTATCAGAAGGGGTAGGATTTTTAGCAGTAGAAGCTTTAATGCCCTTGGATGTGCAATAGGATTTTTGAAAAGGAACTTGGGGAACTCAGGAACCCTGGAGTATCTGTCAGGTTTTCTGGGAGCAGGAGGCAAGGAATCAGGGGCCAAACTAGATTCCGAGAAAGCATCATCAACAATGTCTAGTACAGGAGGAATAGCTAAGGGCCTATGCTGAGGTAGGAAAAGGAAATCCCTAAGCCTCTTATTTGAATCAGAAAAATCCTGGCTTTCCCAGTGGAAATGCTCCATTAGAGTATATAAGGTTTCCCCAAAAGAAAAATCCTCAGGAGAGGAAGCAGAGGGAATAGAGTACCCTGCATCAGAATCCTCATAAGTAGGTAAGAGCAAATCCAGATCATCAGAAGAGTCAGAAAAAAACAGAATCCTAATCAGAAGATTCATAATCAACCTCAGTCCTAGGCCTCTTAGAAGGGGGGGGGGTGTAGCCCTGATTAGAGTTATTAGATCTTCCGCCATTGTTATCATTTGTTTTTTAGGCATAAAGGCCTGAGCATGTGGCCTGGGCATCATTGTTTAAGACATGGATCGAGATTTAGGCCTAAGTAATGAAGGAGGCATCGATTTAATATGCAAGTCCGTAGGCCTGAATACACCCTCGGAAGCCGGTGCCTGCACAGCGGCTCCGGACTCATCCAAGGTAGAGACATCTGCAGGTTCCATAGTTGAAGCATCTCGCGGTATAGCGGACTCCAAATGGGTCTGAATAGAGGCCTGCGAATCAGAAGTAGCAGGTATCAGGGGCTGCAAAAGCGCCTCACTGAGTACCGGCGAACTGGTGACTGGCTTAGGAGAAGCATCGGCGGCCTGTCTCTGTCTTTATCTTTGCGTTTTTTCAGAATCCTGGTAGTCCAATGGCTAACCGACAACATTTCTGGACAATTAAACCGAGAACCAAAATATTTAGAGGAGAAAATATACCAACGATGGAAAGTGCACTGATTAAATAAAGCATAAAACCGACAGCAAGGTACGTCGTGGTCAGGGCCTAGGCAAGGAATACAGTACGAATGAAAATCTTTATGAGGTATTTGTTTTCCACAAGTAATGCAATTATTAACTTTTACTGACATCGGTAAAGAGCAAGAAAAAGTTTCCCCTGTGGGGTACTTAGCTTTAGTTGATGACTTTGGTTCTGAAACTCGAAAATGAAAATTGCAGGAGTCGGCCGACCAGCACTTGCGAACTGCTTCTGCTTCAGGCACCGCATGGCAAGAAAGACTGAAGTAATGGTGTCGGCTGCATGTTTTATACCCCTGACGTCATGGAAGAAGGGACAGCAACCAATGCAGGACCCAAGACTTTGTTAATCAGGTCGACTGAGGGCAACCTGCAAGCAGATAACCCAAATGTAATGACTGCAACAGTGAAACCTGAAGAACATCAGAGACTGGACCAGAACCCTACCCTAAGGGCTCTGGAGCGACTTGGTCGGGTCCAGGACCCAGTCTGCTCTGAGGGAAGAAGAGCAGAACTGGTCAGGCACTTGGACAGGGTCGAGACAAAATGGGCTCTATGTATCACCGTCACCTCCTCACTGCACCCCAGGGCCTGGAAGTCTGAAACCACCAGAGTTGGATGAGGAGGTTGAAGCATAGTAGCAGGGGAAGGACCCCTAGCTGGATGGGCAGGGGACACAAGAAGCCCCAACTCAATTTTAGCCTTAAGAAAGGACCTCATCATCCTGTCCATGTTGGAGGGGAGGCTCTTGGAAGACCTAGAAGAGGCAGAAGACCTGGCTAAGGACACGTGCCTGGACTCTGAGGACCTCCTGTGCCTCTCAGAAGATTGGCTTCTGTGCCTGGGAGCTGCAACAGGCTGCCACTTGCCAAAACCTGAAGGAGAGTCCCCAATGAAGATGGTGGGATCCAACATGAATCCTGGATCTGAGGAAAACTGAGGATCCAAGCATTTAGAACCCAAATGTCTTGGATCTGAGGAGGTCAGATCCGTGGTAGGTCTGGTCTTGGTCAGATCCAAAGGTTTCGAAATGGAGGCCTTGGATTTGGGGGTAGATTCAGGGGACCTAGGATCCTAGGTTGTCGGATCCAACAACGCAGAGGCTGGAGTCAGACCCGAGGAGCTAGGATCTGACAGCCTAGGTTTCTTTGAGGAAGAGGACCCCAAGATAGAAGGAGTCTTCCTCTTATGGTCAGGGGGACCCAATTTGGCTGGAAACTGGGTCAAAGGACCCCCCCTGAACCAAGCACTTCAACAATAACTTATTATGGCACTTGATCAAGGCCCTGGGGTTGAATGCAGCACAAATGTCACATTCAACCACCAGGAGGTGGGCGCCCAAACAACTGAGGCACTCCTCATGCGAGTTGGACAAGGGCATCTTCCGACCACATGAGGAGCACCTTTTACAACCTGCTGGCTTATCAGACATAATGAAAAAAGACGAGCACCAAAACCCAATGACACACCAAAACCATTTACTGGGAGTCAAGCCAAAGTCCAAATACCAGCAGACACGACCACAACACAACAATACAGCACTACAATAGTAGCAGGAAAAGTAAAGAAAGCCTAGACTGCAGAAATCTTTCTTTCTTTTTTTTTGTAAACAAAGAAAAATGGTGCCAAAAGGCTTAACAAAGGAAAGTATAGGAATAACCACACAGAAGGGGAGAATACAAGTATAAGGCTAGAAAGAAAAACACAAAAAGAAGGTATAAAAATTAGCACTTATCCCCAGAAGAGACTCGAGCCAAGGGAATCAAGTCTGAAGAGGTGAGCAGCAAACGAAATCAGGGGGGGGGGGGTTAAAGGGCAGCAAGGGACTATGGGAGTGGGAGGAGCTCGAGCCTAGGATCTGTCTGATACGTTGCTGGCTCGGATACGATGTTGGATCATATGACTCAGAAGTGAGGAATAGTGACACGGATAATATGAGATCAACTAGACGTTCATTCACGGCCTTAAACTTGTGTGGGAACATTCACCCCAACCCAGGTCCCATTCCTACTACACAGTCAAAAAAAATAAAACTCTTCACTGTTAATATTAGGAGCATGTGCAATAAACTGACATGCTTTTATGCCAGGTTACCACACTAAAAGACATCCTTGCTATTACAGAATACTTGGCTAAAAAAAGAAATAAAAGATACTGAAATTCTTCCCCCTGGTTACAGCATTATTAGAGTAGACAGAGCGGGTAAAAAAGGTGGCAGAATATCCCTAATTTTCCTTAACAACTTGAAAGTTTCCCCATACTCAAATACTATACCAAAATTCTGCATAGTTGAAATCTTTATAACATTTCTAAAACTTAATTCATCTAACAACAGTTGCACATTTGTTTTATACATCCCTCCTGTGCATAACATTCCCATTTTAGAAAATATTTTTGCCTGTATATCTGAAACTGTATAGAATGAAACGATTATCCTAGCGGATGTTAATATGGAATGGCAGACACTAACCTCACACCACCCAAAAAACAGTATAAACCTCTGTGGCTTTACTCAATTTACAATTTACAACAGTAGGAACCAGACATAGAAAAGATAACACTAGTCTTGAACCCTTCGAACTTCACATTCTCAGGCACACACCCCAGCTCCTTAATTGACCACCTACCAGCCTATACTCACAGAACTATCACTCAACTCACAAAGCAACACAAGTTCAAAACTATACGCAACCTACAAAAATTCAGCAAATCGGTATTTTATTAATCTCTAAAAGCTATAGACTGATCCATCCTAAAAACACTTCATCTTAATGATGCAGTAGAACATTTCAACAGCACCTTCCTAAGCATTCTTAGCATTCTCCCTAGCTCCTCAGCGAAGAAAAAGAATAAAAAATCATGTCCCGTGACTCACCAATTCATGTAAAATTCTAATGAAAGACAGGGACAAAACATGGACTGCCTGGCTAAAGAATAAAAATGACAAATCTTCAGTTACACAGACAACTCCACAATAAAAAAAAGACAAATATTGCATGGCAAAAAAATCATACTATTCCTACATTCAAGATATTCACAACATTCTTTAACATCACTACTCAACCCAGGAAATAAAAATAATTCCAATCCATACCCCAGTACACCACCTCTTCAAACAGCCATCAAAGTCAACATATACTTTATAGAGCTCATATTTTTATTTTATTTTATTTTACATTTGTTGACCGGGCTAGTCCAGCTGGATATATGTCCATTTTCAGTGGAGGCCAGGGGAGAAAAGCTCCACAAATTACAACAACATAAAAGGTCAAGACAAAGACAATAACAGTATAATTTGGTACATAAGAAGTTTTAACAATTATAGTACAAGCCTAAGATTATATATTTTATATTTCAGTGGGAAAAAGGAAAAATTTATCTAAGAATATATGAATAAGACTAATACATTTGTATTAGAAATGGTGTAGTACAAATCTTTATAGCATATTACAAAATTAGATACACCTAGTAATTTATTATAAGAGATACTAAGGTCTCACAAAGACCTAAGAAAGAAAAACACTAGAGATCAATAGATAGAGTATAGAAGAACAGCAAACAAGGATGGATTTCTAGTGTTATTTAACACATAGGTTGTGATACTATATGAAGGTGTTTGATCATTCCACAGTATATACTTATTTACATGGGAAAAAATCCTAAGGAAGGTTAAGCTCACTAAAAATTAGTGAGACAACACAAGATCATGATCATGGGAGGCTAGGAATTGTGGGAGTCTAGTTAATAGTTAGGTACTTAGTCTGGGTTAACACAGGGGCATAGCCAGTGTGATTTGAGGTAGGGTTTAAGCTTGCTTTTAAATAAGCTGACAGAGGATATTGAGGTTAGCTGGCTTGGGAGGATGTTCCAGGCTTTACCTACTGTATTGGAGAACAAGGTGTCACCAGCTAAGTTGTTGGATTTTGATATTTGTACAAGTAGGTTATTAGCTGAGCGTAAGGTCTTGAGGTTATTATAGGGAATGACTAGGGATGTACGTATGGGTGTATTTTGAGGTAAATACAGGATCTTATGGGCTACTATTAATTGATTGAAAAGTATTAAATTTGGCAGCTCTAACCATCCTAACTGATTCAGATTGATATAGTGATGAGTTCTATAGGAGGACACAGCTGCAAATCTGGCAATATTGTTGTAGGAGGATGTAAGTTTACTCAGATTACTTCTACATATTTTGGTATAGCTAGGGGAGGCATAGAGCAAGGTAGAGATGAGGTGGGTACGAGCAATAGTAACCCTGGCTTTCTTGTTTACTATTTTTATGGTGTTATTAATGTGAGGTTCAAAGGACAAGTTGTTATCTATTAGTACCCAGAGTAGTTTGGTGGTTGGTTCAGGAGATATTATAGTTCAATCATTTAAAGTAATAGTAAAGTTAAGTGGGGAGGTTCTGCGGGTGGGGGTAAATAGTAGCATTTTTGTTTTTTTGGGGTTAAGGATAAGACGTCTTTGTAGGAGCCAGTTTTCAACTGTACTAAAGGTCATTTGGGTTAATGACTGAAGTTCTGATTGAGAAGCAGCAGCACATATAAGTGTGGAGTCGTCAGCGTATTGGATACAGTCAGCTTGAGGAATTACAGAATGAAGGTCATTTGTAAAGATGGATAAGAGTAATGGGCCTAATATAGATCCTTGCGGGACCCCTAGAGTGACTGGGACATGGGAAGATAAAGTATTTTCCCATAGTACAGCCTGTTGCCTGTTATGTAGGTATGATTGGAACCACTGTATAGTATGGTTGTCCAATGACAGGTTTTTGAGTGTGTCTATAAGGAGGTGGTGATTCACCATGTCAAATGCTTTGGACAGGTCAATAAAACAGCTGAGGATAGAGTATCAATATTACGATTACTGTTAATATGGTTAGTGAAGGATAAGAGAGCAGAGGTGGTGCTATGAAATGGTCTAAAGCCATGTTGACAGGGTGCTAATAAATTGTGATCGAGTAGGTAGGTTAACAGTTGTATGTGTATACATTTCTCCATTATTTTTGCCAAAGGAGATAGAATAGCTATGGGCCTATAATTGGACAACTCTTTGGAGTTACCGCCCTTATGCAGGGGAATTATGTGAGAGACTTTCCAGATTAGGGGAATAGATCCTTCAGAAATAGTTCTGTTAATGAGGATGGATATGGGGTAGGCTATGACTTTAGCAGCTTTTTACAGGTATTCTGCAGGTGATTTATCAGCAGAGAGAGTAGTGGGTTTAAGTTTCTGTATGAGGTTAGAGACAAGTGAAGTGGGCACTGGCTGAAAATGAAATTGATGAGAATTATTGGTAAAGGTTGCGGCAGAGCCTGGGGTGCTAGGGGATAGCTGGTTGGCTAGGGATAGTATAGTTTCAGTGAAAAAAGTATTAAATGAGTCAGCTATTTGGATGGGATTGTTGTGATCAGAGCCAGAGCGAGAGGGAGTACTTGAGCATCCAGGGTGTAGGAGGTTATTGATACCTCGCCAGAATTTATGGGGATTATTTTGGCTGGTTTGTTGTAGTTGGTAGTAGTAGTTTCTTTTATCGGCTAATATGGCTTTTTTGTTTCATTTCTTAGCTGTCTGAACTGCAGGTGGTCTGAGGAGCTTTTTGTTGAGCGCCATTTGGCCCATTGTTTATTTCTTTGGAGGATTTTTTGTTTGGTCGTTTTGGTGAGCCATGGTGCCGGTTTGGTTCTAATTCTAACTTTGTGTAATGGGGCATGGCTGTCTAAAATGGTTAGAAATTTAGAGTTAAAGTATTTCACGGCATTATCTACTGGGAAGTATTTCAGGGGTGACCAGTCACAGGTGACTAGTTCAGCTTGAAAGTGAGCAGGGTTAAAATGTTTGGTAGTGTGAATAGTTCTACAAATGGTAGAGTTTAGGATGACAGTTTTTGTTCTGATTAAATAGGTAAGCAAGTGATCACTTATGTCCTCAGGGAGGGTGCCTGTTTTATAGTTTAGTTGGGGGGTATTAGTGAGTATCCAGTCAAGGGTACTAGTTTTGTTGTTAGTTTTATTGGTGCGGGTTGGGGATGTTATAGTTTGGGTAAAACCATATAAGTTGATATGAGTAGAAGGCTGCTCAGATATACAGGAGTTCCAGTTAATGTTAAAATCTCCAAGTATAATGGTTTCTTGGGGGTAGTTACTTGAGAGCCAGCAGAGGATAGCCTCTAATGTGTTGATATTATTGCCTGGGGGAAGACAGACACATGATAGATATATGGCTTTGCTTTTGTTAAGCTGAATCTTAGTTAGAAGAATTTCTGCATTGTTGCAAAGTGGAGGTTTGGAGTCTAACAAGGTAACTTGTAATCCATTCTTATAAAGTATGGCTACGCCTCCTCCTTTTTTAGTGTTACGGTCACGTCTTATGATATTATAGCCAGGGGGTAGAACTGCAATGTCTTGTATTGATGGATTAAGCCATGTTTCAGACAGACAGAGGATGTCAAAGGAATAAACATCAATAAGGGCATGCAGGTGAGCTATTTTGTTATTGATGCTACGAATATTAAGATGAGCTATCAGGAGAGAGTTGGGGGGCTTGGTAAGTGTCTGTGTGATTGAATTTGTTGATGTATGAGGCTGTGTAGCTGTGATAGTGGTAGGACCTGGGTTAGGGTGTATATCACCATCTAACAGGGAGTGGACATGAACTTTTAGGATGAGTTGTAGAAGTTTAAAAATTAGGTTCTTATTTTTTCTAGCTAGTGGGTTACATTGAGAGATGTGATGGAGTCTATGAAATATGGCTGCTGAGTACTTAGCTGAGCTGGAGAGGTTGCTAACACTATGAGTGGAGCTGGGGGTAAGGACAGAGGTGTGTGTGATGTGGGTATGCAGTCCTAGGAATCTATGTTGTTCGTAGAGAGTAAGTAGATAGGGAATGATAAGTATAATTAGGAGTAGTAATAAAGGTAAGGGTTTACAGGATCCTTGAGCCATTTGTTTAGGTTAAGGTGGTTAAATGTAGGGATATTTGTGGATAGAGTGGTAGGGTAATGGATAAAGGTAAATGAGTGATGGTTCTTTAAGGGGGAGGAGATAGGGATAAAGTGAGAATATAATAGAGGTAATAGCACTTTAAGGGGAGGAGTTAGAGGTTGGTCCCAATGCAGAGGGGTGTGGCAGTTAGAGTATAAGTTTAGGACCACTGGGGGCAGGTGGGATATGGGGGCAGGGTAGGGGAGCAGAGTGAGCCCGCAGGGCGAACGGAGCGGGATGAGCCACAGAGGAGTTCACCCTAGGAAAACAATCAGAGGAGCAGTAAGCAAAGGTAAGTAAAGCAGCAGAGGGTAAGGTGACACAATGCCTTGATAATAGAATATGTAGAGAGGGTTGGCAGTGAAGAATATTAGAAGAAAGAAAGAATAGAGTATCCGTATCCATATCCAACCTAAAAGTAAACCTAACTCATCCACCCAAACTCACTATGTCTACTAATACCCCCAATACTAGCCTCTACACACTCCACACATTATAGACGCACAACCAACCCCACACTCATAACAAAAAACCAAAATATCTCCAGCTTACTTTTCAGCCCATCTCTTTAACTCAAAAAAAAATACAGATTCTGAAACCTTGCAGACAACCTCCCACCAGAATAAATAAAGCTTTCCACACAGGCAATAGCATTCCTTGTTAGCATCTTAATTAATAGATCCATAACTGAATCACATGTCCCTAACATATGGAAAACATCACATATTATCATTATACATAATGGAGGCAACTCCACTGACATCACAAACTTTCATCCTATTGCAATCTTGTCTCTATGATTCTAGAAAAATGTGTGCACCTACATCATCACCCCCAGAGATGTAACTCAAGGATCAGTATTTGGCCCATTATTATTTAATGTCTTTATCAATAACTTACAGACATCTTCCTGTGAAAGCACTCTAATCCAACATGCAGATGACTCCACTATCATCTGTGTATTAGACACATTAACGCAACTACGACCCATTAACACAAAAAGCTTTCTGTTCTACAGAAACATGGCTCTCCAATGCTGAACTCCGACTGACCCCCCCCCCCCAAAAAAAAGCTCCTTCTCTTTAACCACAAACCCCATAACTCCACAAAAGCTCCTTCTCTTTAACCACAAACCCCATAGCTCCACAAAAAACTTCAAGATCTTTCAGGGAATAATACTAAAATTGAACTGGTTCAACATACCAAACTACTAGGTGTCACAATTGGCAACAATCTCAAGTTTGACCTACACATGCAAAACAGTATTAAAAAAAAAAAAACACCAAAAACTAGGCATGTTATACAGCAATAAAAACTTCCTCACAGCAGCTACCAAAATTACCTTGGCCAAAACCTACCTCTTGCCCTCATTTTTACATGAAATCCCAATTCTAATTAATTTACAGACCTCCCTAAGAAAACAGCTAGAAAGCTACTACAACAAAATTGCCAAATTTGCCATAAATACACCACTAACTCATCACTGTAAAGCCCTACATTCCCAAGATGGCTTGAACTCCCCCCTCCACCTCCAATACATACAATTTACTACAGTATACAAAATCATCCACAACCCACTAGCTTGTCCTGCTCTTAGCCCTTTAATCAACTTTTATATTGCAAATAAATATCTCAGATCTGAAGGCAAACATCTCCTCACAACTTATAAACCTAACAAAACCCCAGGCCTAAGTCTTTACTCCTTCTCTGTGGCAAAACTATGGAACTCCCTTCCTTTAACTATCAAAACTGCTACTGACCTCCACTTCTTCAAAACCTCTATAAAAGAATACTTCACAAAGCTTGGATTTGCTCCTGTATGATGAGCTCAGGCAGAGGTACTCTTACACCTTTTCCTACCTCTACTCTCTCTATCCCCACTATTAACTTACCTTACCTTCCTTTCCTCCACACATACTCCCCTGAAATTACTCTCATACCTTTTCTACATCTATTCCTACTATCCCCTCTATCACACTCTACCCTTCTTTACTTGTACTACCCTATGCCTTCACCAATACAGTCTGTTACCATATTTCATAACCTGTAGAATATTAATAATGGTTATGATAATCATCTATTATGTAAATAATGCAGCATCTTCCTATTACTGGGCTTTCCATAAAATTTGTACAGGAACACTATGACTTTATTATGTCTGCTGCTGAGTTTTTATTTTGACAAACTAATGTGTAGTTTTCCAAATTTTGTGCTTGAATGTTATGACTTTATTATGTCTGCTAAGTTCTTATTCTGACAAACTAATGTGTTGTTTTCATATTTGCACTTGAATGTTATGACTTTATGTCTGTCTAGTTTTTCATTCTAAACAATAATAACTTCTCCAGGTAGCTAAGTGGATTCCACAAGTATAACAGTATAAAATCCACAACAAGAAATTTGGAATCCAGCCGTCTTATCTAGAAAAACAATTTATTAGCAAACAAAGCTTTCAAGTTTAAAAATTATTTCTCAGTGTTTAAAATCAATTAACATATTATTCCCACAGGTTTAAATTGAGATCGCCAGCCTATCACAAAAAGAATAACATATGACATGACTCAACTAAAAAAATCTTTTAACTACATTTAAAACCTACCTACTCATCAAATATTACCTATGAGACGACACGCCCGTCTCCGCTATGCTAGACCAGGTATTCACTTCTTACCTGGTCTAGCACAGCGGAGATGGGCGTGCCGTCTCATAGGTAATATTCAGGAGTTGTTTTGTATCCAGTTGTTGTTTTATTACTCATCAAATATACTTATTCATGACTATTTAATACATACACCAGATCTTGGAAATAATGCACTTTACTGTGCTGCAGAAAATACTCATCCCCAGCCTCGAATCCACCTGATTCAGGGGCCACAATCATCCCCTGAACTGATCAAAGCACAAAAAAATTATAAAGTTACATACCTGACAAAATTAAGGGAAAATCCATTATCACACCCTACATGAAGATGCTATCTAGAAACAAGGGATAGCAGCAGTGTAGTAAGTACTTACAGCAGACCATCTGATATAATTAACTGCCTGATGTAACTGACTGTGGATAATCCTGTAGTGGGTAGCTGCCGGTAAGAATCCTGAATGGCACCATGGCAGAGATGTCTGGAGCACTCAGTGCAATCCAGACAACTGAGATTCAATTAGTGGAGATTGCAGCAGTCAGATGGAAAGGGAGAGGAGTTTAGGGAAGTGGTTTGCTTGCCTTCCCTTGGGGCTGGAGAGGGTTGACTCTACTCAGGAGTACATTGGTTGGGTGTGACTTCTTTGGTGTAGAGTCAAAAAACAGCTCCCAAGCTTTGGAGTTGGGGAAAGGCTGCACTAAAAGAAATATCCCTTGCAGAAGTAAGGGGAACATCCTTTGCAGTCAACCCACTGTATACTCCATTCCCTCATGGTCTCTGAGTGAGAACACTACAGGTCAATAGAAAATCCACAACCCACACCTAATGGCTGCATTAATGATGCTCCCCTCCCAGTCAACATCAATCTGTTGATGAGGAACAAATGGCTGTCAGAGGATAATGATCAGCAAGTAGTGGGGGCAACGTATGGGGGGGAAAAACTGCTGGAATGAATCTCGCACAGTAATGAGTGAGTCTCCCTTGTAGGACAGAGCTGAAGGATGACCAACAGGAAACAGCTGGGAAGACCAACTCCAGAAGCAAGGAAAGGACAAAGAAGATCTTTGAAACAAGAAGAAGCAAAAATGCTGAAAAAGAAAAAGCTGGCTAGGCAGAGAGAAGTATGAGCAAGTCAAATTTAATAAAATAATACATAAAAATTATTAAAAAATACAGACAGGATAAGCACTTTCATACACATAGGTACTTCATCAGATCCATCCATCCAAGAAGCAAAAATGCTTGGTAGCAGAGTGAAATAATAATAAAGTGACCACAGCACAAATGTCAGCAATGAAAGCACTTCTTAAACAAGCACCTGAAATCGCCACACCCTGGTGGTATGGCCATGAACAGCAACATACATGTCCAATGGGGGCTTCACTTTCTAGACACAAAAAAAGAATAAACAATATAGTTAGCAATTCACTTTGAAAGAGTGTGCTTAGCCACTTGAAGCCCTTTTCTACCTAAAGCAAAGGACACAAACAACTGTTCCAACTTCTTGAGTTCATGCACACACAAAGTAAATCCTGACCTGGTAGTTCACATTCCAGGTGTGAAAGGTCTCTCTCTATTGCCTGGTTTCTTCCCCTATAATAATAACAAAAGATGAATGGAATGGTTTAGCATGTCTGAAGATTCTTAGGAAGACATGTAGGATACTCTAAAGGGAAACTTGATCCTTGTGAATGACAAATGTGGCTCTTCACAGATAAGGACTTGCAGCTTATAGATGCTATGATTTAAGGTAAGGATCAGAAAAATATAGGATTCCAGTAACTAAAATAGAAGTTATGTCCTTACCATAACGTTCCATGTGGAGTGTTCATCTCGCCTTTGTTCTTACACCTGGGTTCGGAGCCGATCCTCGGCTCCGTGTCGGCCGCTTGGCAAAGCTCTGCATCGAGAAGAAGCTCGAGACCAACCTAACTCCCACAATCCCCCTCTGCCTTTACCTCAGATCTAGTTTGCAAGCAAACCAGAAGTGAAAAGAAGACAGTATAACACATTCATGTCAAAGAAGAACAAACACAGCTGAAAAGTATATAGCCACAACAACTGCTCAAGGCAGAAGCAGGAGAACCAAACCAGACACCTAAATTGGACGTTCTTCCTGAGGGTGGGAGGGTGGGAATGTAAGAACAAAGGCGAGATGAACACTCCACATGGAACATTATGGTAAGGACACAACTTCTATATGTGAGAGTGTTCAATCTCGCCGTTTGTTCTTACACCTGGGTAGCGTCCCTAGCTCCATGTTCCTGAGGAACTCACGGGAGAACGTTCCTGAGCGAAGTGGAACCAAAGGTTGCCCTGTCCCCAGAAATCCTGTCTACTTTGTAATGAGTAATGAATGTATGTGGTTTAGACCAAGTGGCAGCCGCACAAATAGTGTCCAACGGTAGGCGGGCTGCATGAGCCAGGGATGTAGATACTGATCTTGTAGAGTGCCCTTTGGGCTTGACAGGTAAAGTTTGCTCAGAGGCATTATAAACAAAAATAATACAATCAGAAAGCCATTTGGAAAGGGTTCGTTTCGTAACTGCCATACCCTTCTTACTGTCTGCAAAGGCTATAAAGAGCTGGTCTGTTTTTCTGTGATCCTTTGTTCTATCCAAGTAAAATCCGAGTTGTCTATGAACATCTAACTTGTGTAACATATATTCCAACTTATTGGAGTGGTTTTTGAAAAAGGTGGGGAGCTCAATGGACTGATTAATATTATTAACGGAGCAAACTTTGGGAAGAAAGGATGGATTAGTGCGAAGAGATACTCTATCAGGGTGAAAGACCAAACAAGCGTGTTTAACGGAAAGAGCTTGAAGCTCCGATACCCGCCTGGCTGATGTGATAGCCACCAGAAAGAGGGTCTTCCATGACAAAAATTTCAACGGACAGGAAGAGGCTGGTTCAAAAGGTGGTAGCATCAGCTGTGATAAAAGAAGGTTCAAGTTCCAAGGTGAAGTAGGACTTCTAACTGGTGGTCTAATATGGAAAGATCCTTTTAGAAAGGCCTTACAAAGTCTGTGAGCCATAATAGGAGCCCCACTTTCTCCCACATGAAAGTTTGAAATGGCAGCCAATTGCACTCTCAAAGTGGCAGGAGAAGCTCCTTGGTGGAACAGTTCGGTTAAAAACTCCAAAACCTTATTTAGAGGAGCTATTACGGGATCCAATTGTTGTGTAGTTGCCCAGTGCACAAAACGCTTCCATTTACTAGTGTAAATCTTTGTAGTGGAAGCTTTATGAGAAGCCACCAGGATATTTTGAACTGCAGGGGATAGAAGATCAGACCTGGCTAAGAAGGGAAGCGGAGCAGCCAAGCTGCTAGTCTGAGGGAGAGTAGAGACGGGTGGGGAGCCCCTGACGAGTGGGTCAGCAGATCCGGCTCCGGGTCCAGGATCCAGGGTTCCCGAATTCGGTGTGCCAGAAGAAAGGGAAACCAGATTTGACGAGGCCAGAATGGGGCAATGAGGATAATTGTCCTTTGCAGGTTGTTGGCTTTCTGTAGAAATTTTGCAATCAGGGGAACAGGAGGAAAAGCGTATAGGAGACCCGGGGGCCAATCGTGAACCAGAGCGTCCCTGGGGACTTCCCCTGGAGGGGGTAACAGGGCAAAATAGCTTCTGCATTTGGCGTTCATTGGAGACGCAAACAGATCGCAGGAAGGCTGGCCCCACTTGCGAAAAATTTCCTTCGCAATTGATTGTTTGAGGGACCACTCGTGAGGTAACAGGATGGCTCTGCTCAACCTGTCCGCTATGACGTTGGATAACCCCGGGATATGCGTTGCTATGAGAAAGCGACCTGTGGACTCCGCCCATTGCCAGATTCTCATGGCCTCTCTGCACAGTTGATAAGACTTGGTTCCCCCTTGTTTGTTTATGTACCAGACTACGGACATGTTGTCCGACTGAACTGCAATGGTCCCTAGAGGAAGAAGGGGAGAAAAGTGTTGCAACGCTAGAAACACTGCCCTCAACTCTAGAACACTGATGTGCAGATTGTACTCCAAATTGGACCATTCGCCTTGGACTGTCTGTCCCTGAAAGATGCCCCCCCACCCTATCAGGGAAGCGTCCGTGGTCACCGTAGCTGTCGGCGTGGGTAGCACAAATGGTCTTCCGCTGGAAAGATTGCAAGTCTGAAGCCACCAAGTCAGGTGCAATTTGCATATGTTCGTGATGTGAATTTCGTGCGTCAGGGGTAACTGTTAGAACGACCATTGTGCAAACAGTAGCCATTGAAGAACTCTCATGTGCAGTCTTCCCAAGGGTATCGCAATGAGAGAAGCTGTCATGAGACCTAAAACCTTCAGAATCAGTTTTGCTGGGGATTTTTTGGATACTAGGAGAAGAGATATATGGTTTTGTAGGGAGGCTATTCTTTCTGGAGGAAGCCTTAGGATTAAGCAACACGTATCAAATTCTGTTCCTATGAATGAGATATGCTGTGATGGCTGTAGTAAAGATTTTTCGAAATTTATGGAAATTCCGAGATGAACACAGAGTTGTAGTGTGTAATCCCTGGCCTGAATCAGTCGACGCTCGGTGGTGGCAGAAAGGAGCCAGTCGTCCAGATACGGAAACACCTGGAATCCCAGGCGTCTCAAGTGAGACGCTACCACTGCCATACATTTGGTGAAAACCCTGGGGGCTGAGGTCAGACCAAAGGGCAGGGCTCGAAACTGAAAGTGACTGGCTTCCAGCCGGAAGCGCAAGTGATCCCTGGACGCCCTGGCCATTTTGATGTGGTAGTACGCATCCTTTAGATCTATCGAGCACATCCAGTCGTCCTTCCGTAAGAATGGAAGGATCGATTGAAGCGTGACCATTCGGAACTTTTCTTTTTTGATGAAGGTATTGAGTTTGCTTAGGTCCAGAATTGGCCTCCAGTCCCCTGTCTTTTTTGGAACTAAAAAGAACCTTGAGTAAGTTCCGAATCCTCTTTGGTCCGCTGGGACTGGTTGGATGACTCTTTTTTCTAGCAGCTTTGAAATTTCTATAGCTGCAGGGCCTCGCAGATGGGGCGGTACATCTGGGAGTCTTTTCTGCGGAATTGGGAGCAATAGGAAGGGAATTCTGTAACCTCTGGTAACAATGCTTTTTACCCAATTGTCTGATGTAAGACTTTGCCAGGCCTGAGGGTATAAAGCTAAGCGACCCCCGACTGCCTCCAGAGCAGGACAGTCGGGCCTCCTCTCAGGAGTGCTGGAAAGGTTTCCCGGGGAGTGTATCCCTGTCACCTTGGTTTTGTGGACCCCCTCTGCCGCCAGGGCGACGTCTTCCACCTCTGCCCCTCCTCTGCCTCTAGAGGGGGCATCACCCTGTGTGCCTGGGAAAGAGCCTTGGGGTTTTCGAAACCACATTTTTCCACCACGTTGCCCTTTGGGGTACGGTCTGGATGGGGTGGAAAAATGGACTCCGACAGCAGACAGAGTCTTTCCCTCTTGCTCACACCGGGTAAGGGTCTCCTTTACTTTGGGGCCAAAGAGTGTGGCACCATCAAATGGGGCGTTAGTAAAGGAAGACTTGAAGGCTTCCGCAAAGGAACATAAGTGCATCCAGGATTGTCTACGAAGAGCAATCGCTGAAGCCGCTGCCCTACTCGATCCTTCGGCTGCGTATGAGATCAGCCTCATGGACAAGTTTGCAATAGATGTAAGGGTATTGAGATGTGCTGTAACTTTCTCCGAGACAGCAGCATCTGTAGTACCTTGGAGGGTATCTCCCAACTCTTTGATTAGATCCCTCTGTAACCGTGTGAAATGGGTCAAATAGTTCAGGGATCACATGGAAAAAGCCGCTGAACTAAAAATGCACTTCCCATACCTGTCCATGGTCCTAGAATCTCTGTTAGGCGGATGGACAGATGAGGAAGATTCTGACATCTCCTTTTTCGTGGCCGCTGCCACCACCATAGCGTCCACTGGAACTCCGTTTGTTAGATAAGCCTTGTCTTGGGGGGCAGTAATATACTTATTAGGCTTTCTAGGGACTGGCTCCACTGTGTCAGGTGTTTCCCACGCCCTCCGAGCAATTAATTCCATCAATTCATCGAAGGGCGGAGTGACCCAGGAGGAGGAAGGGCGAGCACCGAATGCCTTCAGCAAGACTGACTCATCCTCAGAAGGGGGTAGGGCTTGCCAATCACCTCTCTGCTTTAGGATCTCCAGGATGTCAGAAAAGGAGGCATCCTCTGAGGGTGATTTAGGGGACCCTTCTGACTCATCCAAGTCAGTGTCCAATGTCAAGGATTCTTGTGGAGAATCCAAGTGTCTCCTCTTACACAATCTTTTCTCGGAACTTCTTCGGGGGGGCATCCGATGAAGCCTCCGAGGAAGCGGGGGCACCCTCTAGGGGTGGCTGAGACACTGGTGCTCGACGCTTAGATGTAGCCGTGGGTGCAGAGGAGGATAACGGACCTTTATGGGAAGGAGAAGCTGTTTCTGCTGAAGTGGTTGTCTGAGTAGACAACACCTTCCTCATGAGGTCGAAGGCCTCCGGGTCCCGAGTCGAGGTATCCCCAGGTTCCGAAGAAATCGGAAGAATCCCCGAGACAGGCACCGATGGCATCGACCCTGAGGACGGAGCCGATCCGAGCCGAGGCTCCGAGAGGGAGAGTCGGAACCAAAACATCGGTCCGACTCTCAGTCCCCGATCCAAGGATGGATCTTCGGCTCCGAGACTCCGGAGCTGGGTCCGACGGAGTCGAGGTGAACGGTGCCGACCGAGAAAAAGATGGTTCCGGCACCGACGGCTCCACAATCATCAGATCAGCCTCTCCCGGCTCCGAAGACTGGATAGGCCTCGGAGGAGGAACAGGTGGAGATAAGGGAAGGCCTTCGAGTCTCGACACCAACTGGGAGGAGACAGAGATGAGCTTGGACAAGGCCGTATTCTCCATCAATTTCTGCACCACGCGGTCTACATCGGTGTAGGAGAGGGGCCTGGAAGAACACGTCGAAGGAATCGAAGACGGAGCCGACCTCGAAAGTACAGGTGAAGGAAGCTCCGTCACCGGTTCCAAGACTCGAGGCTCGGTAACTGACAAAAGTTCAACACTCGGCCCGTGGAACCGGTGAGCGAACTTTAAATGAAGAGCTCGGAGCCGATGACATGGGCTCCGACGTCTTCGATTCCTTCGAGGATTTAGATGTCTGGTCTGATGCATCCAGAGCCTCTTGGAATGCAGGCTTCAAAAGGCCCCTATCCATAAGTTTCCTGCGCCTATCTGTCATGACCCTTCCACTGAAAGAATGGCAGATGGAGCAGTCTTCCTGCAGATGGAGAGGGCCAAGACAGTAGACGCAGGAACTATGATTATCTGTGACAGACATTTTCTGTCCACATTGGCACTGTTTGAAGCCTGATTTAGCTTTTTCAGACATGTTACAAAAAGTCAAATCCAAGTAAAACAGTGAAATAGACAGTACAAAATGTCCAATCCAGTAAAAAATGTCAAATCCTGAAGAAAAGTCAAATCCTGTAGTCAAATCCTGTATATAAAGTTAAAGGGTGGGGTAGGCCCCGAGGGAAATACTCTAAGAAAAGTATATAAATTTATATACGAACCCGAGAAACCCTCGATACACTACTCACACACACACACAACAACTTTTTAAGAAGAAAAGAGAAGTTTTTATCCAAAAATATATAAGATAAAATAATCTTAGCTTTGAGGTGGTCCGAGCTCATCAAAAATGATGCGAACGTTGCAGCAGCAAACTAGATCTGAGGTAAAGGCAGAGGGGGATTGTGGGAGTTAGGTTGGTCTCGAGCTTCTTCTCGATGCAGAGCTTTGCCAAGCGGCCGACACGGAGCCGAGGATCGGCTCCGAACCCAGGTGTAAGAACAAACGGCGAGATTGAACACTCTCACATCTTCAGAACTGCTACACTAGCTAGCTTAAAATGAGGACTGTCAAGCTTGTCAATTCACTCCCACCCATAGCACCGATTATACTTTGCCATGCTCTGTATCTACAAGACCTCAATGAGTAGGTAGGTTTTACAGTAACACACCTTCTGAGCCAAAGAGTACTTTAGCCAGACCGTTATCAAAACTCTTAAATTTACAAAAACAAATGTATTCAGCTGAACAGTGTAAAGCAAACATTAGTTCAGTTTAATGCAATTAAATCACATTTAAGTTTTTTTTTCAGAAACATCTCACTTGGCCAAAAATAATCTTGTCATTCTAGGTAATGGCCACTTTAATGCGCACAATATCCACAAGTACAAATAAGCCTAACATTTTTCTTATGCACTTGACATCTCACAGTGAGATGAGTTATACACAACTACTGGCCAAGTACACTGTGCTCAAGGTGAGGCTACTGCTGACAAAATGAACACTATGGATAAATGAAATTATGTAATTATTTTTTCAAGAGAGAGAGAGAGAGACATTTAGAAAGCTGCTGGCCACAAATATGAGCTTCAGTGAGACTTGCTTCACAGTTTGGATAGTTGAGTAACTTGTGGGGAGGGATGTACTAGAGATCTGTACCTAACTAAAGCAGTACTCCCTCACCCACTCCCAGAAATATCCAACAAGGCAGCATGTAGCAAGGTTTGCACATGAATGAGTGCAGGAGTATAGTAGTGTGTGTGTGTGTGTGTATACATGCCTGTGTGAAGGGGCACAGCATGTCATGTACCTATCATTTTTTTAAACAGTATGTTACAGAAGTGCACTTAGAAGTGCTTGGTACAGATACCTAGCAACTGAAATGGCACTGTGTGTGTGTTGAGGGTGCTTAGGGCACAGTGCACAGTTTACATGATATGTCAAACAGGTAGACATTTGTGCTGTATTGTTCCATATTTTGAGGGATAGCCTCAGTTCTGTCCATCCTTACTCTTTGTGGCTTGTGAGCTGTGTATGCCTCTGAGGAGATTCTCTGATATATTATTACCATATTTTTGCTCTGCCTGTACCACTTGGAATAGCTCTGGCAGAAAAACTTACTTCCATCTCATTAGACTCTTCAGCCGGTGGTGCCAGGCTTCCACACTGTTCTGGGTTTGAAGGACATGTTGCATATTCCAAAATGTTAGAGGAAGTGATGGTGGCAGCTGCAGCATTTGGAATGGATGCCATATTACTGTGGGAGTCCACAGCTACAGCTACCCTCCATCCATTTTAGTAGCCCTTGGGCACTTTCAGAAAACAAAAATGAGCCCTGACTTTAGAAAAGTCTTCTGGTATCTTTTGTGGATTCAGGTATACTAGTTCTATAAGGTATTGAACAGTGAGTCATAAGCTGGTATTAAAGTCATACTCCCAAAACAGACCCTGGGAAGGAAGTTGCCTCCATTCTGTTTCTCCACAGTGGAAGACACTGCCCTTTGTTTCAGTCTCAGAGTAGTGGTATCTAAAAGCTTTGGTTTCTGAATCAGTCAGCATATACCTGGGCTACAGCAATAGTTGCACTGTTGTAGTCATATCACGCAAGTTATAGAAAAGTAACTTTTGCTGTCTCTACCTTGTGAGTCATAATGGCACATACTAGGGCATAACACAGCTGTTGGCAGACATATAGCGCACACAGTCCTTGGCCAGGAAGGTCCTGTCCATTAAACAAAATTCAGATGACTGAATATCCATCAGATTGTATCCCACTGTAATAAGAAGAATGAAGATTTATCTAGTCCTTCCCTTACACCTGCTGAATGAAGTCTAGTACTTCCCATGCACCTGTTGAATGAAACCCATGTTTTTCTCCAAGCTACCTTAATCACACATTCAGAAGCTTTCCCATTTTTCCATATCACAATCCACAAGGCAAGCCCAGAATGGGACAGACAAGACAAATAAGAACAAGACTACAGTCTTAAATGAGAACACTCATCCTGTCTGCAGTCTTAAAATCCTTATTTGGAAAGAAACGCTCATGCAGCAATCTGTCCTGCGATGCTTGGTCAGGATGTTATACCACTTTACCACACAGAAGGCAAAGTGAAGGCATCTGCTTTTCTGTCAATACAGAAAAATGAATCCAAATACTTCATTATAAAAATGGTACCCTTCAGGACAGGTCTTGTGGAGAATGACTCAAAGTTTGTCATCATTCTTCTCCAGATAGTGGTTTAGCCATTTAGATGGAGAAGGCAAAAGAGCAAAAACCCAGTCCACATTGAATTTCATCAGCCTGAGAATTTCCCCAAAGGTTTCACTCTCTTTGCATCTCTCTAACACAAGGACCTCTGCACCCTCAACAATTCTCTTCTTACCTCCACTCCTGTGGCACAGAGGAATAACACCCTAACTACAACCCAGGCAATCCATGTTTGACTAGTAGGCATAGGAGTTGGATGGAGTGGGGTGGCTAAAAGTGAGTGAGCAGCATATGATTTGCACATCCTGGGTAAGGGAGGTGGCTTTGCTCATCATATGGCCAAAATCTACCGGGAGCTATTGGTGGTGCAATCCACACAGTCCATGACAGAGGGGCACATTGCCTTGGCAAAGCTGCATAGTTCAAGTGGTAGTCACATGAGGAAGCTCACATGCTCTTCCCCATAGAATGACAAGCACTAACATTCCTTGGAAGCTGCCAAGGGGTGCAAGGAGCTCCTAGGATGGGCCTGATGTCTACCTGAATGAGAACCCCCTGACTTACTCTTGCCTCACAAGGGAATATCACTTCTTGCCCCAGTGAGAAAAAAATGGGCTCATGGGTCATAGCAGGCTGATGATCAACTAGCAGAAGGGGTTGAAAAAAAAAAAAAAAAAAGACTTCCCTTTCCAAGGGGATGCTGAAGAGGAACGAAACATTGCTCTAGCCTATGTGCACCCAATGTGTGAAGGCACAAATAAGTGGAAAGTAAGTTATCAGATGTGGGGTAACAGTTCCTGTGGTCAAGACATAAACTGAAAGGTGACTATTTAATACAGCACACAGTGAGCGAAATTATAGATTAATTTACGGACCTGGGTATATGGGTAGATCCAGCTTTGAGTTTTTCTAATCATATCAACCAACTGACTAATGATGGCTACAGAACTATAGGTTATATAAAAAGATTTATAAAGTCTAGCAAATCAGAAATGTTGACGTCATTGTTTCTTAGTTACATCTATCTGTGTAACACTGTCTATGCTAGAAAACTGCAAATGCACTGGGTCTATAGCATGTTCGGCTTGCCACTATAATTCCTCAAGTCAAAATCTAACTCTCACTTTTAAAACCTTTCTCTCCCAACTAATTTGGCCTATATACTAATCTAAAGCAACAAAATACCAGTAAATAAAGCCTTGCGAATATCAAGAAGTGACGTACAGTGTTTAAAAGTACGCACTGTGTATTCACAGGGTCCTGGAAAATCTTGTGGTCTGGTTAAACATACCATCTGTTGCCCAGCCTATCAGCTACTTGAGTCCCACCCCTTCCTAGCTATGGAAGCAAGGTTATTAATTTCCCCACTGAAGCCACTATTTTCAAACGTTACAGTCCTCGTCGACCCAGTCGGCTGACTTTCCGCATGTTATGTAACAGCAGCTGTTATAAGCTTATTTTCTTTGTGTAAACTCTTGCAACAGTAATCGCTAAAAACTATGCTGTTTTAGCTTAACCTGAAAAATGTCATACTAAGGAAAATTGTCTTAAGTACAGGTGGTTTTCTACATGGTGGACTGTAATGTAATATGCAATGACTATTTATGCACTACTTATATGAGGTTAAGACTAGGTGACATTATAGTGATAGCTGGTACTTGTAATTTTTAAACTATATAGTACTTCTATTTTCGCAGTGTTTGTTTGTGTATTCATGAATATATCTTCCATACCACACGTTTGCTACTGCTATGTTAAAGGCTAGTCGCTGCCAATATGTAAACTACTGAGATTTGCTAGGTCAAAGGTGATATTCTCTGTCTGTTACTGGCAAGTGAATGCATTTACTTTTATGTGCTATTGTTGGAAGATTCATAGTGGGAAACTGTACTAATTACTATATCCCTTACTAGGTTCTGTCCCTGTCTATCTCACTGCTCCCACATTGAAAGGAAGAACACCACGCTTACTGCAGCTTAACGGGCAGCCCTAACTGTTTTTTAAAACTAAGGTTATTATCTTTTAATATTCTATCTGTGTAACACTGTCTATGCTAGAAAACCACAACCGCACTGGGTCTATAGCATGGTCGGCTTGCCACTATAATTCCTCAAGTCAAAATCCAACTCTCACTTTTAAAACCTTTCTCTCCCAACTAATTTGGCCTATATTCTAATCTAAAGCAACAAAATACCACTATATAAAGCCTTGCGAATACAAAGAAGTGACTTAAAGTGTTTAAAAGCACTCACGGCATATTCACAATCTCCTGGGAAATCTTGTGGTCTGGTTAAGCCCCGCTGCACTCGGGCTTGCTCCGCACCCCACCCTCCACCCTACTCCCACCCGCCACCAGTGTAGCTACATTTATACTGCTGTAGCTACACTTTTTTTTACTATCTATCCAACCATCCACTCTCAATTCACAACAGGAGTTCCCCTTCTCTATACCACTCCTCCCACTCTCCTTATATATCCTCTCCGACATATCTAGCTCTAAAATGACACACCTACTTCAATGCTTAACACCAAAACACTTACTAATATCTTCCTTATTAACTTCTGATGCTTGTTCCATAGCTCCTCACCACCTATGAAAACCAGTACTTCCTAGGATTATATTACCCTAAAAGTCAAACCACCTCAGCTGTAACTTCTAATACTACAAACCATTTATTCATTTCCCCTACATCCAATCTCCTACACCCTATAACCTATCATCCCATTAAATTAAAAAATAGCAACTCCAGAATTTAACACCATCTAAAACTAATAAATAAATTCTCAAAGCTCATCATCAGTTTACACTACACACTAACAATGGATGGTCCACACAAACCCAGGTCCATCTTCATCTAGTAACTCCAACTACAGTAACTATCCCACTGCCAAATTACCTCTTAATAGGCCCCATGGTTCACTTCTGGCCCCTCACTTAAATATTAGAAGTATTAATAATAAAGTCCACAACCTGCATGCCCTCATAGCAGTACATACACCTGACATAATAGGTCTCACAGAAACTTGGCTAAAACCAACAACTGTGGATAACGAGATACTTCCACCTGGGTACAATATACTTAGAATAGACCGTACTAGTAGGAAGGGAGGAGGGGTAGCTATACTTTATAAAAATACATTATTATGTCACCAAAGAATCTCTACAACCACCCCTATTTAATAATGCAGAAATTCTTATTACCAAATTACAAATTAACAACAATAAAAGCATAAACATAGTTTGTAACTACATTCCCCCAGGCAATAATACAAACACCCTAGAAGATATACTTCACTGGTTATCCAATACCTATCCTCATGAATCTATCATTCTTGGGGACTTCAATATAGATTGGACAACCTGTTCCACAGTAACCCCAACTACCCACATAACTCTATATGGGTTCACACAAATAATAACCTCTCCCACTAGAATTAGTAAACTATTCAACAAAGACTGCAAAGTTATCAATAGTCATCTCCATACAGTACAGTTGTGTACCTACCATAAATGCAGATGTTCGAGTGTATTCACTGTTGCAGTCATTACTCTTGGGTTATCCTGCTGGCAGGCTACCCACAGTCGGCCTGAATTCCAAAGTCTTGGTCCGGCGTCGGTTGCTGTCACCTCTTCCCTGACGTCAGTGTGCCCGGTGTGTAAAAGATGCAGCCGATGCCATTTTCTTCAGTTTTTCTTGCCCCAGATGTCAGGTGCCTCCAAAAGGGTAGGCTAAAAATTATGCCAATAAACATGCATGCACTAAGGTAATCATTTCCTTCATCTACAAGCAAACACACTACATAGGTTGTCTAGAATAGAGAAGTACAGATAAGACCCAGCAAAAGAAAGGGGGATGGTGGGAGGGTAACCTGGACTGCAACAGTGAATACACTTTAACATCTACATTTATGGTAGGTACACAACTGTACTATGTTCATCGTGTTTCACTGTTGCAGTCATTACTCTTGGGTTGAATCCCAAAACTGAGGATGAGTGGCTGGGGCTAAATAGGATTAGGAGAGGCTATGAGGCCCTGCAGAACTGCAGTGGCAAAGCCTGCTCTGGATTTAGAGTAGAGAGGTAAGTGGTAGTGCTTTGTAAAAGTGTGCACTGAACTCCAAGTTGCAGCCTTTAAGATGTCTTTGGTTGGTACTCCTCTGAGGAAGGCTGCTGAAGTGGCTGCTGCTCTGGTTGAATGTGGCCTAATGCCCTTAGGCACTGATTTGCCATGTTGTAAATAGCAGAAACTAATGCAGTGGCCTATCCATTTTGGAATAGTCTGTTTTGAGATAACCTTTCCTTGTGGTCCTGCAGCATATGCCACTAAAAGAGTTGCTCAGTCTTTCTGAAAGTTTTAGTTCTGTCCAAGTAGAAGCGCAGCTGTCTGTGTAGGTCCAAAGAATGCAGAAGTCTCTCACCGTTGTTCTGTGGGTTTGGATAAAAGGTAGGCAAGTGAATGGTTTGGTTAAGGGCCACACTGGACACCATCTTAGGCATAAATGTCGGGTTTGTCTTCAGAGAAACTCTGTCTGGATGGAAAATGATAAAAGGTTCCACAGCCATGAGTGCCTGTAACTCCGAGACTCGTCTTGCAGAGGTTATTGCTAGGAGCAGAGCTGTTTTCCAGGATAAGAATTTTATATCAACTGTTGAAGCTGGCTCAAAAGGAGGCAGTGTGAGTTTTTCCAAGACATAATTGAGGTCCCATGCAGGTACTGGTGCTCTCCTTGGAGGTCTTATGTTTTTGGCCCCTCTGAGGTACTGCCTTATTAAAGGATGAGAAAAGATAGGTGGTTCCGTATTGTAATGGGCTGAAATGGCAGAGGCATGGATCTTAATTCATGAAAAGGATAGGCCTTTGTCCTGCATCTCAGTGAAGCATTGTAAAATCTGAGGAATATTTGGTACAAACGTGTCAATTCCTTGTGCCTGGTTCCAAGCACAGAATCTCTTCCATTTTTCTGCATAAGATTTTCTGGTACTGGGCCTCCTGGCCTCCAACATAACATCCATCACAGCTTTGGAGAGAGGAGTGTTCTGAATGGCTACATTATCCACCATGCTGCCAGATTTAAGGTCCTGAGTTTGCTGTGCAGGATCTGATTGTTTTGTTGGGTCAGTAAGTGAGGAATTTGAGGCAATGTCCAGGCTGGACCTTGAGACAAGTTCCTTAGGATTGGGTGCTAGTGATGGCATGGCCAGTCTGGGGCAATCAGCATAATTTTTGGCTTCTCTTGTCTGACCTTTAGGAGTACCTTGGGGAGGAGAGGCAGTGGAGGAAAGGCATATTCAGTTTGGTTTTTCCAGCTGAAGGATAAGGCATCCACTTTCCATGCTTGCTTGTGATAAGTCCTTGTGCAGAATCTCTGTAGTTGGCAGTTGTGAGGGGAGGTAAATAAATCTATGTCTGGGCATCCCCATTTCCTTGTTATCATGCTGAAGACTTGTGGATCCAGTTTCCACTCGTGGGGATCCGTGAGGTTTCTGCTTAGTTCGTCTGCCAGAGTATTTATTTTTCCTGGCAGGAATTGTGCTTGCAGGTGAACTTGATAAGTCAGTGCTGTGTCCCACAAAGTCATGGCTTGTCTGCAGAGGGGGTAGGAATGTGTGCCTCCCTGCTTGTTTATGTACCACATGACTGTAGTATTGTCAGTCTTTATCAGTAGTTGTCCTGGATGAAGTAGATCCTTGAAAGCTGTCATGGCATTCTGAACAGCTAGCATCTCTTTTTGATTGATATGAAGATGCATCTGGCTTGCGGGCCATGTGCCCTGAATACATTTTCCTGCCATGTGGGCCCCCCCAGGCATAATCTGATGCATCCGTTGTTAGTGTCTGCCTGGCTGTGGTTAAAGTGAATGGCTGCCCCTTGTTGTGGTGACAGGCCTGTACCCACCATCGAAACTCCTGTTGCAGGCAGGGAATGAGGGTAATTAATGTTTCCAGGCTGTGGCAATGTTGAGTCCAAACACTTTTTAGATACCACTGTAGTTTCCTCATATGCAGTCTGGCATATGGAATTAGCAGAATGCAGGATGCCATGAAGCCCAAAGCCTGCAGAATTTTTCTTGCAGATAACTGGGTCTTTGTTGCCAACATTTTGAAGTAAGAAGTCAGTTGCCTTTGTTTGTCTGGCGTGCGATAAGCCATCTGGGAAGTTGCATTTAAGCTTGCACCCAGGAATATTATCTCTTGAGAGGGTACTAGTTTTGATTTCTTTTCGTCTACCCTAAGCAAATTAGTAACCTTTTTACAAACGCCACATGCTTTGGTAGAATGTCCTTGTTCTCTGCTTGAATAAGGCAGTCATCCAAGTAAGGATATATTTGAATTCCTCTTTGTCTGCAAAATGCAATTACTGGTGCCAGGCATTTTGTGAAGACCCTGGGCGCAGTAGATAAGCCAAAGGGCAGTGCAGAGAATTGGTAGTGCATTGAGCCAGCTATGAATCTGAGGTTTCTTCTGCAAGATTGTCTGATTGGGACATGCAGGTATGCCTCTTTTAGGTCCAAAGTTACAAGACAAGCCTTCTTGCCCAGCATGGGCAGAAGCTGCTGCAGAGTCAACATTTTGAATTTTGGAATGTCCAGAAATGTGTTTAGAATAGATAGGTCCAGTATTGGTCTCCAGGCTTTGTCCTTTCTGGGTACCAAGAAAAGTCTCGAGTAAAATCCTTGTCCCTGCTCTTGCTGTGGTACTCGTTGAATGGCCCTCATGTCCATGAGGGATGAAACTTGCTTTTGTGCCTCTGCCCATTGATTGTGTGGCAGGTCTGGCATACCTTTTACCCTTGACAGAGTGTGACCCTGAGACACTATATTCAAGACCCATATGTCCTGGGTGATCATGTGCCAATTTTGTGAAAACAGTGCTAGTTTTCCCCCTAAGGGGGCTGCCAAAAGATAAGTGCTTGGTGCTGGCAAAGAAAAGTCATTGGGACTGTTTCCTGTATGGCTGTGATTTGTCTTCTCCACTTTCGGAGGTAAAAGCACCCCATTGTTTAGGCCTGTATGAGCCTTGGGGCTGGGATCTGCCTCTGGGGCATCTGTATCTGCCTCTTTGTGGCCTGTCTGACACTGGAAAGGACCAATTTTTTGTAGGCCAGTTCCTGCTAAATCTTGGTGGCTGCACCTGTAAGAAATCCTTAACTGTCTGCATAGATTTCGCTTTGTCTTCCATTTTCTTCAACACCTCTTCTGCTTTAACACCAAACAAAGTATCATGCTGTAATGGGGCATCTAATAATTTTGCTTTAACATGATCAGGCAGACTCTGTTCCTTTAACCAAGCATGCCTCCTAATGACAGAACCCGTAACAGTGGCCCTGCAAAAGGCTTCCAGAGAATCAAAACCACATTGCAAAGTATGCTTTCCCACTTGTTCAGCTGCATGCAATAAATCCTGTATTTCCTTGTTTTCTGCACATTCAGAATTTGTTAACATTTTCTGTTTAAGCAGTGACATTAAGTATTGCTGATATTTAAGCATATGAAATTGAAAAATTTAAAGCCCTCACAGCCAAGGTAGCAGAAGTGTAAACCTTTTTCCCCCATTTGTCCAGTGCTCTTGAATCCCTGTCTGAGGGGATAGGGTTGTTTGCAGTGGAAGCCTTGACCTCTTTGGGACCCTGAGAAATAGTTTCTGGGTCAGCTGCAGGGTTTTTATAAATAAATTTATGTGAATCTGGACCCCTGTAGTATCTGTCTGGCTTAACAGGTGCAGGGGGTAAAGATTCAGGAGACAGGCTGGACATTGAAAATACATCATCTACAATGTCTAAAACAGGGGGGATAGCAAGAGGCCTGTGCTGAGGTAGTAAAAGAAAGTCTCTGAGCCTTTTCTTAGATTCTGAGTACTCTTGGCTCTCCCAGTGGAAGTGCTTCCTCATGATATGCAAGATTTCTCCAAAAGAATAATCCTCAGGAGGAGAGGCTGAAGGGATAGATTCTTCAGCATCAGAATCCTCATAGGGAGGAAGACAGTATTCCTGTTCAGAAGAGTAGTCAGAGGAAATGGAAACCTGATCTGAAGATTCATATTCTGTCTCTTGCCTAGGCCTCTTATCAGGAGGAGGATGGGAACCCCTGATCAAAGTACTTAGGTCTTCGGCCATTTTGAGCATCTGCTTTTTAGGCAGGGAGGCCTGTCTATGGGCTTGCTGCACTTGTTTCTTTGTCTGTAGTGGTGCTTTAGTCTTTGCCTTTGAAGCTGTAGTCTGTTTTACGTATAACTGTGTAGGCCTGAAAACACCCTCAGAAGCTGATGCCTGCTCAGCGGCTCCGGACCCATCTGAGGGAATATTTTGCAAGTGTCCAATACCTTGAGTTTCCAGCAGCTTAGTCTGCTCCACGTGGGAGTCGGAAGAGGCCTGAGGTAGAGGGCGTCAGGGGCTGTGAAAGCGCCTCACTGAGAACCGGCGACTGGCTTAGAAGAAGCCTCGTCGTCAGTTTTGGACCTCGGATGTCTGTCCTTTTCCTTGTGTTTCTTGTGAATTGCAGTAGTCGGATGGCTATCCGACGACATCGTATAATTAAATCTTCGGCCAAAGTAATGAAATGCAAAATCGTACCGACGCTTAATAGTGTGTTGGTTAAATCTAGCACAAAACCTGCAATTAGCAACGTCGTGATCAGGGCCTAGGCAAGGAATACAATAAGAATGGAAGTCCTTATGAGGTATTTGCTTCCCACAAGAAATACAATTATTAACTTTTTCTGACATCGGTCTGGAGCAAGAAAAAAGTTTCCCCAACGGGGTACTTAGCTTTAAATGAAGACTTTGGATCTGAAATTTGAACACGAATATGTCAGGAGTCGGCCGACCGGCACTTGCGAACTGCTTCTGCTTCGAGCACTGCGTGGCAAGAAAGAATGAAGAAAATGGGGTCGGCTGCATCTTTTATACCCCTGGCACACTGACGTCAGGGAAGAGGCGACAGCAACCGACGCCGGACCAAGACTTTGGAATTCAGGCCGACTGCGGGTAGCCTGCCAGCAGGATAACCCAAGAGTAATGACTGCAACAGTGAAACACAATGAACATGTACAAATCTAAGACACTCCCTGATGACATAAGTGATCACTTTCCAACCTTCATTATTAAGCACAAAGCTGACAACCCTCACTAGCCCACTTATAAAACAACTAGAAACAATAAGAACTTCAACCATACCAACTTCCAAAATGAACTTATATTATGCAACTGGGCAATCCTAAAACAACTGCCACTTGAGGATGCCGTTGTATACTTTAACACCAAATTCCTCACCATCCTTAACTCTCATGCTCCTGCTCATACTATTACAACTAAAACAAAGATTGCACCATGACTTACAAGAAATACCACAACAAAAAACAAACTTTGAAGTATAGCCTGGACCACCTGGCATGCAACTAAATCTCCTCTAGACTGGCAGAAATATTGTCAGCTTAGGAATGACTCAAAAAATCCATTCTACTAGACAAAAAAAAAAATACTACCACAATCATCAACAGAAACATCAAAACAAGCCTCAACATTTCTGGGCGGGTCTCAACAGACTTCTTCATCCAAGTCAAACCACTACCCCAGCTCCATCTAATGCTATCCAAAACCCCCCAGAAGACATTGCTACCACCTTTAATAGTTTCTTCACCAAGACCATAGAGACCCTTGCCAGTCAATTAATTCCCATTTGCTCTAAATCCCTTACAGCTTTACCTTCTACTCACCTCTCCTTTAACTTCCAACCAATACCTACCTCACTTGTCAGATCCTTTATTATCAAATTAAAACCCACCACCCTAGCTGCAGACCACCTCCCTGCAGAATACCTACAAAAAGCCGCAGACGCTATAGCATACCCAGTCTCCATATTGATCGATAGAATCCTTACAGAAAACTCCATCCCCTCCATCTGGAAAACATCTCATGTTATACCACTCCATAAAGGGGGCAAGCTCCACTGAACTATCTAATAACAGACCAGTTGCCATTCTCTCCCCTCTGGCCAAAATAATGTAGAAGTGCATCCATAAACAACTTTTGCAGTACATCATCCAGAACAATCTATTGGTGAACTCTCAACATGCCTTTAGGCCATTTCACAGTACCACGTCTGCTATCCTTTCTTTCTCTAATGCCATAAACCTCAAAAGAAATAACAATAAATTATCCTCAGCCATCTTTCTCGACCTGTCCAAGGCATTTGCTATGGTTAACCACCAACTACTCATCCATACTCTGAAAACTACATCACTGGATAACCAAGCTATTCAATGGTTCAGTTCCAATCTCAGTGGTAGACGTCAAGCTGTCTTGTGGCAGAACAAACTACCCACTCAGCTACCTGACACCCTAGGAGGTCACCAGGGCTTTATTTTAGGTCCCCTCCTATTCTCTATCTTTATTAACGATCTCTGTACCATCATCCCAGACGCAACATGTACCCAATACGCTGATGACTCTACTCTGATCTGCTCAGCCTCCTCCCCATCAGACTTGGTGACCTTAACCCAGAAAACATTCAGTTCAGTAGAAAATTGGCTCTCTCACCGTGACTTGATTCTGAACTCTAACAAACCTAAGCTACTACTCTTCTCCCCCACTTACAGATCCACCCAACTCTCCTTTACAATAAAATCCAACAATGGCACCATTATTTCCCCGATGCTCATACCAAACTTCTAGGGGAGACTGCAGATAACCAGCTCAAATTTGATATGCAGGTCAACCAAATTATTAAAACCATTAATAAAAAATGAGGCTCTCTATACAGAAGTAAACATTTCCTAACCCCATTAACAAGGACTGCCATCGCCCGTACTCACCTACTCACAACCCTTCTAGATGCCTCTCCTATTCTAACCCACTTGAATAAATCTTATCTGAGCAAACGTTCAAGCTGTTACAACCACATTGCCAGATTTGCTACTGCCTCTGCGTATCACACTCATCACTGCCTAAACCTTATTCAACTAGGGTGGCTAGAATTCCCCAATTTACTTCATTTTAATCAGCTCACAGTTGCCTATAAAAGTCCTCGATCAACCTGACAAAACTCCTGGTCTAAAAACCTTATTAATTCTTACAGTAATCAAAGGACACGACAATCATCTAATAAACACCTTGTTCAAACACTCAAATCTAATAACTCAGCTGGAGACTCACTGTTTTCTAACTATGTTGGCAGAATTTGGAACTCACTTCCTGCCGACCTAACTTTAGAACCCTCTCTAACCAAATTCAAAAAAAGTCTGAAAAGGCATCTTGCCACCCATTGGCTATGTCCTTGCTCCAACACAGATTGACCCCTCTGCTACCCAGTTCTACAACCTGACACTACCCATTATCTCTCTATATGCCCTCAACATTCTCTATCCCTCTATTCCTTCACCCTTGACCCTACCCTTACTTACTCCTCTACTTAATCCACCCTGTACTACTTGTATTGCCTCTTTTAAACTATCACTCTTTAGTATAACTCACTTTTTCTTCTTTCCAATGGTACACTTAACAGTACTATATACAATACTGAATTACCCTATATATCATATTATCCAGGATAGACTGTAGCATTTTTGCCTCCCTAGTCTGTGTATATTATTATCTACCAGAGTCTGTAAACCAAGCCTTACTGTTCAATTGCACCTTATTAATGTACTGGGTTGTTGAGTGTATATTACTATCTACTATAGTTCATAACCGAGTGTTACATTTTAATTGTAATTTACTGTCTGTATTGTTGGACCTTTTCTCCCTGGACCTCCGCAGAAAATGGACATATATCCAGTCGGACTTTCCCAGTCAACAAATGTAAAATAAATAAAATAAATAAATTAGACACAAATTTGAGTATGGAATACCAATATGGAAGCCTTATATGAAAACAAGGATGAGTAAACTGAAAATAGTACAGTGGAAATATACCAAGGGGATCCATGGATTTGAAGATTTAAGTTATTACGAAAAACTAAAATATCTGAACTTGTGCAGTGTCTCTCACAGATATTTAAGAGGAGACCTTATTCAGGTATATAGAGCATTTAGAGACAACTATCTCTGAGAATGTTTGAGGTTACCAAAAAGCAGAAGATAATCACCAGACAACTTATGCAGGAGATTCTATAGGAATGAGAAGTGTACTAATTGGTTCTCTGAGCAGCTGATGCAGGAAATAGACTGCCAAATTATATTAAAGCAAGCACTGGTTTAGACATTTTTAAGAACAGCCTGGACACTTATGGGAACAAATGTTTTGGTACATTGGCAGGCTAGAAGGGCATTAATGCCCATGCTTTAAATATCTGTATGAGCGTACATTATTTTAGAATAAAGGAAAACTATGCTTATGACAAGTCTGCATCAAACCATGCTCCCTACAGGAGCACATCTGCACCTGTGTACACAAAACCTAAAAGAAGTTGAATAATATCTGCATATCCAATGTCTGGGTCATTGCACTGAGAATAAAACAATGCAAAAGGACCAACAGGAATCTTATTAATAAATATTGCTTCACTTATGGGAAGCAAGGAAAAAGAAGTAGAGTCCCTGCTATTGAGTGCAATAATTAAACCCTACACTGGAGGATTTCAGAAATCCTCTACATGAGATGGTTGAGAAGCTCACATCTGTTGGTGGACAAATGTGAGTGGGAGAGTTAGTGTTGAGACAGAGACAGACACAGACACACACACACACACACAAACGCACAAACACTTTCTCTCTGCAAGGATGCTGAATGGCAGTGTACCTCCTGAGCAGACTGAACAGATAGCATGGTGACTTCATGTCTTACTAGCTAAAAGACAGATTGCAAATCATGAGGAAGGCAAAGCTACATTATGAGTAGACTCTGAAGGTGGAAGCTTTGATCAATGTCTAGCCTCTGTAACTATGTGTCATATCCCACTAGTTTGGTACCAGAGTGGGATCAGAAGAAGGATCCTCCTTCCCATCCCAGTGCTGTGCAACACCCCCAGATCCAAGATCATCCTCACAGTAATGTAGGTCTACCACAAGCTTCACTTTCTCTGTCCCCTGCACATGGTTGAGGTACTAGCACTTGGGACAAAGCTTAGCATTATGTTCCTGTTTGAAGAAGCAAAATCATTGTCAGCAGAGGCCCTTGCTAGCAATGTCACACAGGATCACTTTTGAAGTTTTAAGTGTTTAGGCATCAGAAAATGAACTTTTTTTAAGACGAACAGGCATGATTTTTGAGCTGTGCAAATGTCAGAAAAGAAGCAAATAATGCAAATGCTAACACGTCTACCTAATACAGTGAGTGAGATTAGGATGTGTGCCAGTGTGAGCTGTGTGCGTCTCTAAACATAAAGATGTAGAGAAAATTCCGATCTGTGCTAAGCTCAGCATGTCGAAAAAGGAAATCCAATAGTTAAGTACCTCCTCCAAAATCAGATCAATTTTGAATTTCCAGATTTTATAATATAAACCAAAATAGAAATGATTAATATCATTGCTTACAAACTACTATTCTTCCCTCAGCAAAATTGCTTAATTCTGCAGTGTATCAAAGTCCAAAAGTACACGAAAAGCAGTCCCTAATGAACAAATGCTAGTTCTTGTTTCCAAATACCTTGCTATCAAACAGAGCCAAAGGTTTGACAGACTTCAGACAAAACCTCATTATTCCATACAGGATGGCACTTAGGACATAATGGTGTTCAACCAGTGGATAATGTATGTGCTTCTGTTCCAGAGCCAGTTCAACAATTGAGGTTGGTCCTTCTACAGAAACCCATGTGTCTTCTACGTCCAGTAGTGGTTTCTTCATCTCATCTCTGCTAATATCAGCCTAAAAGTTAAGCAAAGAAAAATATCAAGATTACATTAAGGAAATAACTCTGTAAGTAAATGACAGCTATATTCATTATTATTTATACATTTCTTGGAGAGGCTGGCCTCTCACAATCACTCTGGCACCTGCTTTTTTACCATGTCACCCAGATTCCCCACTTCATTTTAGTTCTTCCTGACACCAGCAACTATGGCTACATCTCCCCTCTTTCCGTGACACAGTTGAAGGGGAGAGGAGTGGACAATGAGGCCTTGGAGACATTTTCCTCCTGTTCTGTGTGTGAAGTGATGTGATAATATGTTGGACAAATCATTCACACTAAATATAGTCCTTGCTACTGGTGGCACTGTAGAAGTCGTGTCCATCTTCTAACCTTCATTGGGAGCAGTTACAGAGGAGTATCACTCTCCCCATAAAGGATAAGCATATGTCCACTCAATCTTTTGAATTTTCAGCTGGTGCTCTGAGGTACTTGGGTCCATGTCTATACCAAGGTAACTCACAGTATAGGCAAGCATCCTGCTTCTGTACAAATGACCCAGCAATATGTCTCATGAATTTAACAGTATCTTTTCATGAAAAAATACATTGTGTCACCAAGTACTTCAAATGTATGCCCAGGGCTACAACAGTCAAACTTCATCTGTGATAAGAAGTACACTACACAACAGCCTGTAATATCAAAATTATTGGACGCTTCATAACATTAAAATAAAGAAATAAAGACCATAAATACACACTGCTGTTTGATGATACAACTTACTTGCTTGCTTTATATTAACCTATATCCACCCATCCACAACCCCTTTTTACATATGGGGTTGGGGTGTCACCTCAACAGTGACAATCATCTAGAGCCAAGGTTTACACCACTGGGTGGCTAGCCCTGCCACCTGTAGTTCTTCCCCACCACACAATTGCAAGTACACTCACACCTATGGCCAATTTAATTTGTCCAATCCACCTACTGCATTTCTTTGGAATGTGTGACGATACCCACATGAACACAGGGAGGAATGCAAACTCTGCACAGAAAGCACCCTAGCAGAGAACTGAACTGGGGAACCTCTTGTTAAAAAGCAACAACACTATCTGCTGTGCCACTGTGCCGCCCCTATATTAACTTGTATCATTTTGCTAAATTCTGGGAAACCAACTGCTTTATTTGTTTTTTTTTGTACTCATTGCTCACTGCTGCATGTTAATAATCAGCTCCCTCCATGGCCAATCAGACCATTCATTCTCTATCACTGGGATGAGGGTTGAACAGAATGGGACATCATTCAGACCACCATCAAGGGTAATTTGAGGTTTTCTGTTTAGTTTCTCCAACCCAAATGCACATACCTGGAGAGACATATGGGTACAGCAAGCAAAAGCCTGACCATGAAGATCATCCCTCACTTCTGCAAGGGTTATTCCCTCCAAACAGTCCTGTCCCACTTCTCAAGGCACAAGTGGTGAGTCTGCAGTCTCCACCAGGGAGTTAACACCAAAACAGTATGCCCCAGATTGTGTGCAAACCCCACTCTCATTCCACTGAGGCAAGCTGGTCACAGTCCTTCATTCCACCTCCCCTGCCTAGCTTCTCTAGTGCTGCAGCCACTAACTGAACTCTCGGTCACCTAGGTCAGAAATGGGAATCTATTCCATGCACCACAGAGCAGGGCTGCTGCTTTATTTTAACTGTAAACATCAATCTCTCTCTACCTTTAAAAGAGAAGACATTTGTGTTTGAATACTCTGACTCCTCTTTAGTAATGCTGTATGTCATTTCTTTATTTAAGTGCATCAAAATATGTACCTTATTACTTGTTCTACCTACGTTCTCAAGCAGTTATCTTGTAACCCCCACAATTCAACAGCTTACACGTACCAGTACTGTGGAGGATATGACAGCTGGTTCTCTGCTCTCACCATATTACTCATTTCCCTCTGCATACTATAGTCTTATCCGACTTCCATTCAGGTCCATCTTTCCCATGCTGTGGAGTGCTACCATCCTGTTACTTTTACCAGGTACTCTGTTTTCGTCCCACATCCCCAGAACATGTTGTAGCTGACTAATAACCCTCCAACGTGCCAGTAGCTTTGATGTTTTTTGTGTGAGTGCAAGCATTTGTGTGTGGGGTGTGTGTGTGTGTGTGTGTGTGTTCTAGGCATGCAGCTAGAAATGTTTGTTTATTTACTTTGTTTTACTGGGAAAGCCCAACTGGACAAAGACCCTTTCTAGCCGACACCCAGGGAAATAGGTGCCAAAAATAAAAATAAGAAAAAAAATACATCAATTTAAAATGCAGGATAACAGAAATACCAGAACATACAACAAATGGTTGCAGACTTTATAATAACTAAGAAATATTATCACATATACAAGACGATACAAAGTGATGACAGAATATGACCTACATTTTGAGTGCATCCAATGCACAAGATTGAAACAGCAAGGAAATAAAGCTTGTGATAATATTTTAGACTGCAGGTAGTTTTATGTGAACAATCAACGACAACTGAATTCAGGTTTCAGTATAGAAGCAGCTGCATTTTTATAATTATATTAGTTATTAAAACTGCAGAGAACTCATTAAGATGAGTAGGTAAGAGTATGGCAGCTAGAGAAGAACAGTGGAGATTAGTAGGGAGAAAATTTGTAAAAGAGAATATAATGATGGGTACTAAGAATCCTGAGCAGAAAGGACAGTAAGAAGGCAGACAGAGATTTAGGGACATTTTATCCAGGATTAGTTTTGCTTCCCTGCACTTAGGCTATTTATGTTCCTGAACTGAATAAAGTGGGTACCAGAGAGTGAATGCACATAAGAGCCAAGAACCATTGGACAGCAAAATTCTTCAAACTTTTATTTAGCCTCATTCACTTCAATATTTTTCTAATTTTTCCCCTCTGAAGCTCCAATCTGCTAACTTTTGCCATTTGACTGCCTAGTAATCAGAAGTGAATGAGCAAGTCTGTTATTATAAATAAGGTGTTAACTTTTATAAAAAAGAAAACTCTCTACTGAAAGTATTGGCCTTAGGTACTTTGCCAATATGTAATTGCACATAGGCTTTTACTACATCTGTATTACTTAGCGTGACTGCATTACAAAAGAGACAAGATAATCAATGCCCAACAGGAAAAAGGTTGTCACATAGGTATCACATTATTCTTATACCCCAAGAGCACCTAAAATATCTCAACACAGCATATCTCTACCATTTTGTTCTGCTCCTCAATCACACCTGTCCAATGGCTCCACTAACTTTGGTCTATTTGTTCTACTGGGGATGACAGGCAGGCATCCCCAACTTAGGAAAGACTCCTACAACCCATATGTTCCTGCCCAGTATGGCTAATCAGCCAATATGAAGAGGTGGGTTATAGAGAGCAGGCCAGCTATCACATCTGACAGTGGCCTATCCTACCCCTTGGAGCTGCCTCTTTCCTTCAGCAGCTCTCGAGTTGGATTCAGTGTTGCCTACTACAAGAAACATGCCTTTGGACACTGATTTCCTTAGCCATTGTGGTTGCACAGGAGCGGTATGTGTCTTGTTGGTCTAACATGCAGTGCTCCCCTCTAGGTGTCACCCATGCTGTACGTCTGAACTCCCCCAGGACAGGTGAGCTGGTCAAACTCTAGTTGTCTCTCTCTCTCTCTCTCTCTCTTTTTCTCTCTATGCCACAGAACCAGGGAGATCCTTAGCATTCCTTTAAACATTGTACCAGCATGTAAAGCTCTATTGGCCAGCCCTCAAGTTCAGACAGGCAGAGTCCTCCACTATACCATCAACAACCCCTTGGAAGGCCCTGCTCAGTTTCAGTCAGTTCTTTGTTATCTGAAAAGATGTTTGATGAGGAACCAAAAAAAAAAAAAAAAGCCAAGGGCAAGACATCTTTAAAGATCTATTGCTATGGTGAGTACCTATTACCTATGTTTCAGCCTAACTTCAATGAGACAATCTCATTTTTGCACCTTTCATACTCTTTGCTTAGCAAGTATGCAAAGAAAGGTACAGGAAAGTACAGCTGTGTACACTTACCATAAGTGTATATATTTGAGTGTATTCACTGTTACAGTCCTGACTTGTGGGATTTCCTGCTGTGGAAATCCTTGGCTGGCCCGACTACCACAGAATATTTTGCCCTCCTCCAGAAGCCAGTGGATGCCCTACTGATGTCATTACATTTGGGTATAAAGGGAGTTGACTGGCACCATGACCTTAGCACTTTCTTGCCCCCAACAAGTGGGATGCCAGTATGTCCCTGAAGTCACAGGTCTGGGACCCTTTGTTCCAGAATAAAATATAGAGAAGGAAGGGGGAGCACCCTGACTGAGAAGGTGAATGTCCTAGTCTATCCCATAGGCCAGAGGAAAGAATACTGAAACAGTGAATACACACAAAGATCTACATTTATGGCAAGTCTATACAACTGTACTATGTTCTTCGTGATTCACTATTGTAGTACTCACTTGTGGGATGATTTCCAAAGCTGAAAAGGAGGGTGAATGGAAAGATTAAGGAGAGGCAAGGATGCACTGAAAAATGGCAATGGTAAATCCTGCTGTGGACTTGGAAAAGGTAGGAAGATGGTAATGTTAGGTGAAGGCATGCAAAGACGACCAAGCAGATGCATCCAAAATGTCTTTAGTGGATACCCCTTTAAGAAAGGCTGTAGAGGTAGCAGGAGCCCAAATAGATTGTGTCCTCACAGCACCAGGAAGCATCTTACCATGATGGCTGTAACAAAAGGAGGTTCATAGGTTCGTACTAGGCTATCTGCCCTAGGGCATTTATAAGCCTAGCCAGAGTGTGTGTGGCTTTCACCACCCCTTAGGATGAGAATACTACGCCCTTTTAGGGTTTAGTTTACTGTGCCTCTGTCTAGTAGTGACACAGAGATGACCCCTGGGGTAAACCTACGATCTCCCATCCACTCGTCAAGATTTCTCTTGAATAGAATCAGTGAGGGGCTCTGCCTAACATGGACTGGGATTCTATTCCAGAGTGTAGGGAGCCTCTGGGTTATGAATCTGTCCCAACAGCACGTCCTATTTATTTCTGTGTTGAGGTTTAAGTCTCTTGCTCTCGTGGCTCTGATGGATTTGGATTTTCTGAGGTGGAGCATGTCCATTAATTCCGGATTGGACATGGCCTTGTACGTCAGGCACAGATCACCTCTGAGCAGGCGGTATGCAACTGAATAGAGCTGGAGTTTTTTCAGTCGGGCAGCATATGACATATGTTTAAGACCCTTTATCCTCTTGGTGAGAAACTTTTGGGGTCTTTCCAACTGCTGCAGGTGTCGGGTGAGATACATCCAAAATGGGGCATTGTACTCAATCATTGGCCTGATAAGAGAAGAGTACAGGGGCACAATGACCTCTCTTGATCTAGATGTGAAACCCTTCATGATAAGGTGGGCAATATAGAAGGTCTTCCTAACCACTTTGGCAATGTGAGTGTCAAATGAGAGGTTACTGTCAACCTGGGTCCCTAGGTCCCTGATTACCTCTTCCGTACTTAATGGATTACCACCTATGTGGTAATTTGTGGGTACCTTGTTTTTCCCAAAGGGTATGACTATACATTTTTTGGTGTTCAGCTTAAGGCCATGGCTCTGGCACCAATTATCTGTTTCTATGAGGCCTCTCTGAAGGATGTTTTTGTCCGCTGGAGTATCAATTAGGGTGCCCAGTTTGCAGTCATCTGCGAACTTTGTCAGCCACAATTCTCCTATGTTTGCCTGTACCTCGGAAAAATAAATGCCAAACAAGAGGGGTCCCAGGACTGAGCCCTGTGGGACACCACTTGTGACTGGCTGAGAGTCTGACATAGCTCCAGCAACTCTGACCCTGTGGGTTCTGTCCTTGAGCCAGTTTGCAACCCATCTTGTGACATATGGGTTTACATTTAAGCTGATGAGTTTGTCTATGATGCCCGAGTGGGGTATTGTGTCAAAGGCTTTTGCAAGGTCAAGGTAGGCTGTGTGAACTGCCTTGCCCTCATCAATGGCCTTAGTGACTGTTTCAAAAAAGTCGACCAAGTTCAAAAGGCAGGATCTGCCCTTGACAAAGCCAAATTGGGTAGGATCCAATGTCTGTAGGTCCCCACTGTCTTCGTTTATGAGTTCCATAATGATCCTCTCCATAGCTTTGCAGACCAGGCTCGTCAAGCTTATGGGGCGGTAATTTCCAGGGTCCATAGAAGCACCGCCTTTGTGAAGTGGGACCACTGTTGCCGTACGCCACTCTTTGGGTATGTATCCTGTAGTAAGGTTAAGATTAAACAGCAGCCTTATGTGTGGGTTTAGTTCCTCTTGGAGTTCATGTAGTACACAGCCCGGGACACCGTCTGGTCCCATTGATGCTGTGTTTTTAGCTTTAGAGAGGGCAGCTCTCACCTGGGCATCTGAGATATTTGGGAGGCTACACTCTGCTGGGATAGTTATTTCTCCTTTTGGGGGGGAGGGGGAGGAGAAATTTGCACTGAACCTGTCTGCCAGAATGTTGGCAATGTCAGTGGGTTCAGTGTATTTTGTGTCATTTTGGACTAACTCTGAGCATATCTGGGAGTTTCCACCCAGGTTTCTAACATAGCTAAAGAAGGCCTTGTGATTGTCTTTTGTGTCTTTTGCGATTTTTCTCTAAAAGTTGGCCTTGGATGATTTGATGAGTGATCGTAGTTTTTTGCTAGTACTGATCTGAGATGCCTTCCCTTTTGGGGATTTTGCTCTGTCATGTAGTAGCTTCCTCCTCCTGTTGTAAAGTTTGTTTATGGCTGGGGTCCACCAGACCGGGCGCCTGCCTTTGGGGGAATGGGTCTTGGTTTTATTTGAGATTGCATGATCCATGCATTCTTGAAGGTGCCCGTAGAAGGCATTTGCAAAGGATACAGCAGTGTGGGTTGTGGTTTCCATTGGCCCAGGGGCCTTGAAGGATACCACTTCAGTCTTAAGAAGTGTGAAGTTGGCTTTTGAGAAGTTCTTCACTGTGGTCTTTTGTGCAGGGGGTGGGGGCAGGATGTGGATATCCAGTGAGATTAATTTATGGCCTGATCTTACCAAAGAGGGATATACTTCAGGTGTAGAGCATTTTGTCCCCATGTTTGTGATGATCAGGTCTAGTATATTGTCTCCTCTTGTGGGAATGGTGACTAGTTGTTCCATTGCATTTGAGTTTATGAATTCTAGGAACCTTTTAGGGTGTTGGGGCTTGAGTAATGTTCCCAGTCTATGTTTGGGTAGTTGAAGTCTCCCAAAATGATGGTATTTGGAGAGACATTCATACACTCCAGTGTCTTCAGGAAGGCTGTGTGGGGTTCCTGAGTTTGAGAGGGTGGTCTGTAGCATGCTACAAACTGTAAGGCAGTTTTGCCTATGGTTAGTTGCACCTGGATGGTCTCCGATGCTTCGTACGTTGCCACTAACCTGGAGGTGTGGGTATCTTTGATGAATATGGATACTCCCCCTCCTTTTGTGGTTCGGTCCAAGTTTTGGGGCCGGAAAGCATGATATGAGGTAAAACCTGATAGTGCTGGGGTGCTCTCAGGAGCCTTGAACCAGGTTTCAGTCACTGCACAGACATCAATGTTCTCCATACTAAGGAGGGCTTCGAGGGCGTGCATCTTGAGGTTTAGACTTCTGGCATTGAGCAGCATTACCCTTAGTTTTTTTCCACTTGTGTTTTCTAGGGAGGTAGGTTTGTCATTTGAGCCTTGCCTAAAAAAGGCACTATGGGAGTGGCAAGAGCCTTGGCCAATATCCGGAAGCCCAGGGGTGACAGGAGCAAGCCATCCCTTGCGAAGCAGCGTGGTTTGTCAAGCATGTCATCCCAAGCAGACAGACATTGGATCCCCTTAGAATGACACCAGTAATTAAGCCAATTGTTAAAACTGATCATTTTGTCTTTGTACTGTGGCATCATTCTTAGTGAGGGTAAGATGCAGTGGAACATCCATTTGGAAACAGTTTGTTTAGAAACTGGTCTCCCTGCTGAGTTACTGGTAAAGGCCACAAAAAGTTGGTCTGATTTCCTGACATTCTTGGCACTGTCCAAGCAGGAATGCAGTTTCTTGTGCACATCCAAAGAGTGCAGGATCCTTCCTCCCCCTTGCTTTGAGGGTTAGAAAAGAATGTAGGCAAGTGTATGATCTGGTTTAAAGAAGTTTCTGTCACCAACTTGGGCATAAATGAAGGGTTGATCTTGAGGAACACTCTGCCTGGATGGAGAATGATGAAAGGTTTCATATACATAAGGGCCTGCAGCACTGACACCCTTCTGTCTGAGGAAATGGCTAATAAGAAGGCCGTCTTCCATGCCAAGAATTTTATATCAGTGGAAGCTGCTGGGTCAAAAGATGGAATGGTGAGTTTCTCCAGAAGGAAACTGAGGTTCCAGGAAGGAAAATGCAGTTTTCTGGAAGGCCTAATGTGGACAGCCCCTCTCAGAAACTGTTTCATGAGGGGATGTGAAAAGATGAGGCTGAGAAGGCAGATAGGCAGAAATAGCCGAAGCATGGTATTTTACAGAAGTGAAGGAGAGACCTTTTTCAAAAAGGCTGGATAAGTATGACAGGGTGAACAGGATCTGAGCATGACAAGGGTTTTGTCTGCATCAAAGAATTAATCTTTTCCATTTGGTGGAGGAAGATTTTCTAATGCCAGGTCTCCTGGCTTCTCTTAGAATGTCAAGGAGCAACCCCTTCCATGTTCAAGGTATCATCCAAGCTGTCAATTTGAGTGGATGTGCAGACTGGAGATTATTATTGTGCCCCTGTTCTGCGTTAGCAGGTCCACTCTCTGGGATAGCTGACATGGCTCCATTGTTTAGACTGAGTAACAGAGGGCACCAGTGCTTCCTTGGACAATATGAGGCTATCAGAATTACCCTTGGCCCCTCTTCCCTTATTTTCAACAATATCTTCAGTAGCAGTGGTATGGGAAAGGCTCAGAGGAATAGATCTGTCCAAGGAAAGGAAAAGGCATCTGTCTTCTAAGCTATTTTATTCTTGGACCAAAACTTTTTCAAGTGAGCATTTTCTTTGGTAGCAAAAAGGTCTACCTGTGGCACACCACAAGTTTCTGCTATGCTGCTCATGGAGGTCTGATAGGCTCTTGCTGAGGTGACCCACTAGTTGATTGATTTCTCCTGGTAGGTATTGTGCCATGAGATGCAGACCTAGGGAGTTTGCTATTTCCCAAAGGTACATGGCTAGGTGGCAAAGGGGGTAAGAGTGGGTTCCCCTGCTTATGTACCACATAACTGTGGCATTGTCTGTCTTCACCAAGAGGACTGTGGGATTTCATCTCTTTTCAAAGGCAATCAGACCTTTGTGAACTGTCATTAGTTCTTTTAGGTTGATGTGTTTGCTTTTGAACTTTGAGTGCCATCTGCCTTGAGTCTAGAAATTGTGGAAGTGGGCTCCCCAGGCTATCTCTGATGCATCTGCTATCAGAGTTTGGTCCTAAGGGATAAACCGGAAGGGAAGGCCTGGATTGAGGGAGCATGCTTGGACCAACCAGGCAATCTCTTTTCTGAGTCAAGGAAGCAGTTTTATTCTGAAGGTGAGACAGACTGTGAATGTTGGCACCACATATTTTTGAGACACCACTGCAGTTTTCTCATATGTAGTCTGGCCAGAGGCATCATGAGAATGCAAGAGGCCATGAATCCCAGGGCCCTGCGATACTGTCTGGCTGTGAGGTATTCCTTGACCAAGAACTTTTTGAAGTACAGGGTTAGGAAGGTAAGCTTGTCCGGAGGGAGGAAAGTCTTCTAAAGAGCCAAGTTCAGCAAGACTCCCAGAAACACAATCCTGTTTATGGGGGTTGCTTAAGATTTTTGTGTACTGATGGTGAACCCAATGAGGTTAGTAAGTTTTGGGTATAAAGTAGATCTGCTTTGAATTTTTCTAGGCTTGCTGCCTGAATGAGGCAGTCATCCAATTAATGGTAAATCTGATTTCCTTTGCCCTTGCAGAAGGCTATCACTGAGGCTACAAACTTTGTGAACACCTTTGGTGCAGTAGACAAGCCAAAGGGCAGAGCAGAGCCTTATACCTGCTCTGAAGTGTAAGAACCTTCGGTGTATTTCCTTTACAGGGAAATCTGACATCAAAAGTTATTATGAAGGCACTGGAGGAAATCATGGGCAGGAGTTTTTGTAGAGTTTGCATTTCGAATTTTGGACCTATAAAAATCGATTGCGTCTTGAGAGGTCTAGAATTGGCTTCCAGGTACTTTCTTTTCTGGGAACAAGGAAAAGTCTGGAGTAAAAACCTTTTCCTTGTAAGGATTTTGGTACAGGTTCCATGGAGCCTCTACATGGGTTAAGCCCTCTGTCTTTGCTTAAGACCGCAAAGGAAATCTTTGTCTAAGGGGCATCCAGAAGATAAGATTTGACATGTTCAGGAAGGGACTGTTCCCTCAGTCAGGCATGTCTTCTAATGATGGATTCTGTGGCTGACCTTGATGGAGGTGTTTAAGGCATCACAGCCACAGTCCACAGAATGTTTAGCCACCTGAGAGCAGGAGTTGCATAGATCCATTAATCCCTTTGACAGGGCCTTATTTTCAATCCCCGTTAGTTTTTGTTTCATCTGGTCAAGAATAGTTTCCTGGCACTTCATCAAATGAAACTGGCAGTTCAAAGCCCTCATGACAAGGGTAGCAGAGGTGTAGACTTTCTTTCCGAAACTAGCTAAGGCTCTGCTTTCCTTGTCTCTAGGCAAAGAATTTTTGGAAGAGCTGGCTTTTGCCCACTTAGGGCCTGGTGTCACCACTTCAGAATCTACCACAGGGTAATTAAAAAGGTGTTTGTGGGACTCTAGAACCCTGTAAATCCTGTAAAGAGGAATCTAGGAAGATATCACTTACCACCTCTATGACTGGGGGAATGGCAAGAGGTTTATGCTCAGGGAGATTAAAAAATTCTCTAATCCTTATCTTGCATTGGGGATAGTCCTGAGCTTCCACCTGAAGTGCTCCCTCAGGATATACAATGTTTCCCCAAAGAAAATATCCTCGGGGGGAGGCTGAGGCCAGGTTCTCCTCAGAGTCCGAATCATCACAGGAAACAATAGATGCACCCTCCTCAAAGATGGATTCATCATGATCAAAATCATCCTCTGAGTCAAAACAGTCAGAAAATTCCTGTGGTAGGGTATCCTTCTTTATTTTACTAGAGAATGTTTCAAGGGGAGGGAGGTGTCTGGATCTAACAAAGGAAATCAAATCCTCAACCAACCTCACTAGGTATAGCTGGTAGGCCTAAAAGTGGGAGTCGGTAGGATTACCCTGAGGCAAGGTGGGTGTCTTTTTTTTGTTTTTGTCAGCAGTCTTAGGTTTTGGCCTTTGGATGACCTCTGCACTTGTATCTGGACAAATAACTGACTCTAGTGAGCTGTAGGCCGAGTTGATCTCCTTGCAAAGAACCATTGTTGGTTTTACAGCGGTTTTCGGAAGCCAGAGCCTGTGAAGTAGTCCCAGACCCAACCAGCAAGCTAAGTCCTTTGTCTTGTAAGGAAGTAGTGGAACCAGGAGGCATATCAGTCTCCAAATGGGTCTTGATAGAGACCTGTGCCACCACCTGAGTCGTCAAAGGGGGCTGCAAAGGCACCTCACGTTCTTCAACAATCAGAAGCCCAGGAGGACTGGTCAACAGTGAACAAGTGTTGTCTGAGGTCCTTATCCTCAAGCACTTTTCCTTTTTCTGCCAAGGGAAATCTACTTCAGCTCAACTGGCAGATGGCATGGTATGACAATGCCCTAACAACTCAATAAAATGTTTAGTTAGAATCTCAGCCCTATGCTCGACAGTTTTGCTATTAAAGTGAGCAATTGTGTTCAGGCCTCAAACAAGTCACACAAAAAGAATAAAAGTCCCGGTGTGCTATCTGTTTGCCACAGTGGAGACAGTTAACTTTCTCAGACATTAGTGAAAAAAAGTACATGAAACGTTCCCCAATGGGGTACTTAGCTTTAGATGTCTTCTTTCTCTGGTGCACGCTGACCGATGCACTGACTACTATGTTGCTTTGAGCTCCGACAGCAAGAACGAACTCAGGTCATGTTGTCGGCCAACTCTCTCTATACCGAAATGTAGTGAAGGCAGGCAGGGTGCCCACAGGTTTCTGAAGGAGAGGAAAATACTCTTTGGTAGTTGGGCCGGCCAAGTGCTTCCACTGCAGGAAATCCAACAAGCCAAGACTGCAACAGTGAAACACGAATAACATCAACATTTCTTTGAGCCCGGATACACCCAAGGTGGGTTTCCAAATTTGAATATAAAGGTATCCAAGTTAAAAGTCATTCAGAGGTATGGCTAAACAAGTATGCAGCCTTCTGGAAGATGAATGGGTTCAATCACTTTTTTTATTTCTCTTTTGATCTGAAGTGAAAGTAAGATAGGCTTGTCCAATGCATCTGAATATTGCCTCCATGACTCCTGAAGAACTGCCAAATAACCATACTTATCATACAAAGCCTGGCCATACAGGCGGCTGTGATTAAATTGTATGTTCCATGTAGTCCAGAATGCAAAGAAGGTTTTTAAGTGAACAAATATAGACTCCTTCACCCATTATATGGAATAAACAGCAGCAGTAATGGGGATAGAGAGCTGTCAAAGCTATGAAAAGCTTGCACGTGGATTCTCCTTCCATTGCAGAATTCACAGTTACAATTGTAAGAAAATGGAAATAGAAATCAAAACCATCTATAAATGAAGTACTGACAAATGTAAAGAAAAAAAAAAATAGAGGTGGAATCTTTAGAAAAGGGAAGGAGCAAAGTATATAGAAGTAAATGGAATTTATGGGCATGATACAAGCAGAATAATGTTCATGAGGAGGAGGAGGAGGAGTGATGTTAATGGGAATGCAGGAGCTAAGCAAATCATGTAATTCTGCACAGAATAAAATTGTTAGAAAGATAATGTACTCTGTACGAGAATAAAAATGGAAATATTTTAATTTATGAAAATAAAATATTATTGCAGTTTATTTTTTTTTTCTATTAATGTATGTATACCAGTATTACCGAAAAAATGTGCTGATTTAATAAAGAAGTTTAAAAAATTAAGAACTCGCAATTATTTCACCCCCATTAGTAAGCAGTAGCATTGTTGCCTCACAGCAAGAGGTTCTCCGGTTTACTATTGAAATGTCGAACGGCACTACTTCGACTGTACTATAGTCGAACACGGAAGTTCGAAAATAGTAATGTCGACGACAAAAAAACAATCTAGGACTGTGTTTTAACATGGGTCGAGGTAGGGGAGATGTTTGTAGTTCTGAATAATACTGAACACCTACCTCGACCCATGTTAAAACCATTCCTAGATTGTTTTTTTGACGTCGATATTACTATTTTCGAACTTCCGTGTTCGACTATAGTACAGTCGACGTAGTGCTGTTTGACATTTTAATAGTAAACTGGTTCTCCTGTTCGAATCTCGGCTGGAGTGCCTACTGTGTAGAGTTTGCATGTCCTCCCCACGGTCTAGTGGTCTCCAAAAGACATGCGTGAATGGGTGTGCCTTCGCTGAGGGTTGGGTATCGGGCTGGCAACTTGGCACCATAAAAAAAATCGACTGCCAATCATTAGCGGATCGGAGTTTCGCTGTGGCAGCCACTAACCGGGAAAAGCCAAAAAGACAAACAAAGTAAGCTGGACTTAGCACTGCCTGTCAGTGAGTCTGCAGCTGATCACTCAATTGTACTACTACAGTATGTGCATAACTTTCATTTCCACAGAAGTCATTTGTGAGGTACACATCACAGAGGCTAGATTACATTTCTTGTCTCTGTTATTTACTTAGCCTTCTAACATGACATCCACTACTGTAACATACTGAGATGGCCCTTCCATCAAACTCTTGATATATCAGTTGGCTGGAAGGTAGTAAAACATATATTTAAAATATGGGTGCCGAATCTTCATTGTTTTTGAATGGGTGGGGAGAGCTACCAGACTTACAATGTTTTGTTTGTCCAGTACATTATCACTGTGTACCAATGGGAAAGTACATGAGCTCTCGGATGTGGGAGATTTAGAAGAAATAGGTGAATTCAATGAGGACGTAGGGGTATTTGTCATAACCAGACCAATGATAGTTCCTTCGTAGATCAACTGGTACAAAAAGAAAATGTACATTTATTTTTATTGCATCTCGGTCCTCTCTAGAGGGTGTTTGAGATGCTAGGCCATTTGGTCTGTATTGTAGATGATCAAAAGAGAGAATCATATATTTTAATTTATTTTGTTTACTGTGTTAACCCATTTACTTCTCTGGTTACCTAGACAACAGATACTCTCAAGTCTGCTGCTGTTGTGATTGCAAGAGTGGATGCCAACATTTAAAACACCAAGTTTTTACCCCAGTGCACAAATGCATATTTTTTCACACCTTGTATGACTGTGTTAGTGAATTTTAACTTCTGTTCTTTAAAGGGACATTTGTGTTGTCCACCAACAGACTGTCCACATATTTAGTCACAGGCCCACTGCTTCAAATTCTGCTCTGTTTCTGAAAAAATAAGTCATGTCTTACCATAATGTTCCATCTGTGTTGTTGATCTTCTTTCATTCATCACCAACTGGTTCGGTTCCAAGCCCTCAGAACCGAGTCAGACTAATACCAAGCTCGTGCCAGCCAAAAACTCTCGAGCTAAGCTTCTACCCACAATGACCTTCTCTCTGTTACCTCAGATCGAGTTTGCCCATGTTGTACAAGTAAACAAGAGGCCATTTCTGCGCAAATGCCCTATGACACCACTTGGACCCAAAGTATCCCCACAGGAGCCTTTGGCGGGGGAAGGAGGGTGGGAAGTGATGAATGAAAGAAGATCAACAACACATACGGAACGTTATGGTAAGACATGACTTCTTTATCTGATGTTGTTAATCTTCATTTCATTCATCACCGATGGGACAGAATCCCCAGCTACCATGTGATCCTTGAGCGGCCCTTATGGCAGAACATTCCTGACTACCAATGAGCCAAAGGCAGCTCTCCCTCTGGAGACCACATCCAATTTGTAATGACTGATAAAAGTGTGGGGTTTAGCCCAAGTAGCTGCTGCACAAATATCATCCATAAAAGCCCAGGTGTGGAAGGCTACAGATATTGCCATAGATCTAGTAGAATGGGCTTTAATATTCTGTGGCATAGGTTGCTTTGCAAAGGAATAAGTGAAACGTATGCAGTCCCTTAACCATTTAGATAAAGTGACCTTGGAGACAGAATTTCCCATTCTAGGCCCAGAAATGGAAATGAAAAGTTGGTCAGTTTTACGAATTGCTTTGGTCCTGTCTAAATAAAATCTGAATTGCCTGTGCACATCCAAGGAATGTAGGCAGTATTCCCCTTTATTAGAAAAATACTGGCAAGTCAATAGACTGACTGATGGAAAAATCAGAAACAACTTTGTGGAGGAAAGACGGGTTCGTCCGGAGTGATACTCTGCCCTTGTGGAAGATTAGATAGGATCTTTTGGTGCACAATGCCTGAAGCTCAAAAATTCATCTGGCTGATGTGATGGCAACCAAGAAGAGGGATTTCCATGGGAAGAATTTGAGGTCACACTTTGCTGCGGGCTCAAAGGGAGGTTGAGTCAAAGACTGGAGAACTAACGTGAGGTTCCATGGCTCTATAAGCTGTCTGATTGGAGGCCTAATGTGAGAAACATAAATGCAGTGATATGAGAGGAGTAACATCTAACCCATTATGATAGTTTTAAATAGCCACCAGATGTACTCGTATGGTAGAGGCTGCAGCTCCATCTGCAAAAATCTTAGACAGGTACTGTAAAACCGCTGTGACAGGAGCCCAATACGCATCTAGCATCTTTTTATTTGAGATAACAGGGAATCTTTTCCATTTATCCAGAAATAGTCTTCTGATGGACGGTTTATGGGAAGCCAGAATAATGTTATGAACAGGTGAGGTGAGATCATCCTGCCTGGTGACTAACAGAAGTGGAGAAACCAAGCTGTCAGCTTCGGATGACTCAACCCTTGGGGGTGAGAAATTAAGTCTGGAATAGGATCCAGAATCCACGGTCGACATAACAGATGAGGCTGAAGGAAGGGGAACCAAACTTGTTGAGGCCAAAAGGGGGCTATGAGGATCACTTTGCATTTCAACCACATGAATTTCTTTATGGATTGGGGTATCAGAGGAATGGGGGGATAGGCATATAGCAGTCCTGTGGGCCAATCGTGAATCAGACTGTGCCTCGGAGACTGCCCCTTTGTGGGGGAATAGGGCAAAATAGCTGCTGCATTTGTTGTTTGACAGGGAGGCAAAAAGGTCGCAGCAAGGCTGGCCCCAATGGCTGAAGATTTCTGCCGCTACTTCGGGATTGAGAGACCACTCGTGAGGTAAGAGAATACATCTGCTCAACTTGTCTGCAATCACGTTGGAGCTCCCCGGGATATGCATTGCTATCAGAAAGCAGTTAGAAGCCACCGCCAAATTCTCATGGCCTTTCGACACAGGGGATAGGACTTTGTTCTTCCTTGCTTGCTGATATGCCAGACTACTGACATATTGCCTGACTGAAATGCAATCGTTTCAGAAAGAAGAACCGGTTGGAATGCTTGCAATACTAACAGCACAGCCCTCAGTTCTAGAACGCGGATATGCAGGTTGGCCTCCAATGTGAACAATGCGCCTTGGACTGTCTTTCCCTGAAAGTGCCCCCCCCCCCCCAAATCAGGGAAGCATCAGTGGTCACAATGGCTTTGGGCTGAGGGGATTGGAATGGGCGGCTCCAAAGTTCTGTGTCTGGTCTCATCTACCAAAAAAGGCCCTGCTTGCAGAAATTGGTTATCTGAATCTGAAAACAGAAGGTGGTAATTCAGGAACCAATGAGAGAAGAAGCCATTGAAGAATTCGCATGTCCAGTTTTGCAAGAGGCACTATTGGTATGGAAGCTGCCATGGATCCAAGAACCTCTCTCTCTGAGACTTTGTTTTGACAGAGTATTATCCGGAGCTGAAGCCTCAATCTCTGAAGTCTGTGAGCTGGGAGCGACAGCAGACAGGAGTGGGTGTCGAAGATTGCTCCAATGAATTCCATCTGCTGGACCGGAGTAAGATTGGATTTCTCCCAGTTCACAGTTATCCCCAAAAATTCTGCCAGAGAACGGGTGTATTGCAGGGCTGTTACCAGAAAATGCTTGGTGGGGGCAGTAAGGAGCCAATTGTCTAAATACGGAAACACCCAAAATCCTTGCAGTTTCAAGTGAGCTGTAACCACTGCCATGCACTTTGTGAACACTCTGGGGGCTGTAGAGAGACCGAACAGCAGGGCATGAAACTGGTAATGACTGGCTCTTATCTGGAAGTGAAGCAGACTCCTGGAGCATTTGTCTATTTTGATGTGGTAATATGCATCCCGTAGAATTATCGAGCACATCAAATTGTCTTCCCTTAGAAAAGGAAGAATGAACTGAACCGTGACCATCCGGAATTTGGTTTGGGCAAAAAACTTGTTCAAACTGCTGAGATCCAGAATGGGTCTCCAGTCCCCTGTCTTTTTTGGCACCTAAAAGAATCTTGAGTAAAATCCGGATCCGCATTGGTCTGGTGGGACTAATTTGATGACTCTTTTTTGATACAGCTTGTTTATTTCTGATGCTGCTTCTTCCATTTGACTGGGTGGAATGTCAGGTAGTTTTGTTGGATGTTTTGGATAAGTGATGAGGGGAATGGTGTAACTTGTGGTTATGATATTCTGCACCCAACGATCGGTGGTTACAGAATGCCAGGCAGCTTGGTGCAGTGAGAAACGACTCCCGACTGCTTCCAGAGAAAAGCAATCAGGCCGCTCTTCAGGAATGCTGATAAGGTTGCCCAAAGAAGGAATCCCTGGGTCCTTGGTTACGTGGAACCCCTCTGCCTTGGTAGGGAGGAGCGTCTTCCGGAATTGTTACCCCCTCTGCCCCTAGGGGTATCATCACCACGTGTGGCATGGAAAGGAGCCTGAAATTTTTTGTGCCACATTTTGCTACTCCTCTGGTTCCTGGAAAAAAGCGTTGAGGGTTGGAAAAACGTAGACCTATGGCAGTCAGTGTCTTACCATCCTGCTCACACCTGGCCAGAGTGTCCTTCACCTTGGAGCCAAAAAGGGAAGATGCTTCGATGGGAGCATTAAGCAAGGAAGACTTGAAGGTGTCCGCAGGGTCACAAATGTGCATCCAGGCATGGCGTCTCATAATTATACCTGAACCCGTAGCTCTCACCTCCCCTTCGGTTGTGTGTGAGAGCAACCTCATGGACAAATTGGAGATCGATTCCAGGGTTGCGAGCTGCAAGGCAACTTTATCCCTTACCTCGTCAGACACCTGTCTGGCAAGTGTTCCACAGAGATCGGAGATAAAGTCTCTCTGGAGCCTCGTAAAATGTGCCAAGTAGCTCAGGGACCGTTTGGCAAAGGTCACTGATGCAAAGAGTCGCTTCCCCAATCTGTCCACGGCCCGGGACTCAACCGTAGGACTCTCCTCAGCAAGATCCTTTTTTTGTGGCCGCCCACACCACCATAGCATTGACTACTAAATCTCTGGGCCAATGTGGGTTTTTCTCGGGTTGAAAAAGTATCTTGTCAGGTCTCCGAGGGATCGCCTCAACAGAATCAGGGTTCTTCCAAGAGAGCTCCACCACGAGCTGAACTAGCTCGTCTGCAGGCGGGGTCACCCAAGAGGTACATGGCAGGGCATGGGAAACCCGCAGAAACATGGATTCCTCGGAAGAAGGATTAGTGGGCTTCCAGTCACCCCTCTGTTTCAGCATTTCAAGAATGTCCCCGAAGGAGACATCATTAGGGGGTGACCGTGGGGACCCTTCACCATCATCGAAATCTGTGTCCTCTGTTAGAGACTCCTCAGGCAAGTCTACATGCTTCTTCTTGCACAATCTCTTCCTTGGGTGCTCCTCAGTTGAGGCTTCTGAGGAGGACTCGGAAGAGTGGACATCCTGCAACGGGGGTTCCTGCGGCTTTCCTGCCCGGTGTCTTGGGGAAGTGGCCTGTGACAGGTGTAGCTCGAGGGAGAGATCTGGGGATCCAACGTCGACGGAATGCTTCCAGAAGCAAGTGCCCTCTCCATAGCATGGAAAGCAGGTCCTCCAAAGAGAGATGGGAGCCCGGAACTGAGGACAACCTCAGAACTGGGGTCACACCCTGCTCCGTCGGACCTGCTCCTGAGGATGGAGCCTCATGCAGGATCGGTACAGGCAAAGCTCCTGGCACAGAGGATGGAACCGAAGAAACATTCGGAACCATGCCACGAACCAAGGAGCCTGCAGCCCAATCACGAGGTTGAAGAAGGACTGGTTCAGAGGGAAACGAGGACCACAGGGACAGTCCTGGAACCCCAGTGACGTCCACTACAGGTACCGAGACAGGGGTTCCAAAAAGGACGTCGCAGCAGAAGGCTTTGGAACTGGAATGGTCAAAGGAGGAGAATAAGATGGAGTCTGTGGAGCAGTGAACCCAAATCCTGCAGGAGGATGGGTCCTGGAAGGAGTGGGTATCCCCCTGGCTGCCAACAGCTGATCCACAAGACGTACCACATCAAGTTCTGAAAGGCTCCTGGAGGATCTAGTGGATACTTCCAACAGGGAGTCAGGTCGTTCTAGGAACAGACTGTACACTTGCCTTATAAAAGGGTCTATGGATGAAGAGTATTGGGTCCGTCGTGTGGAATCCACCAGCACCGATGTCTCAAGTTTGGAGACAAGAAGCAGTGGGGTCAAATCCATTCTTGTCAGGGCCATAAAAGAGCTAGGTGCCAAAGGGGCACTCGGAGCAGACATGGAAGGTTCAATCATAATTGCAGAGATAGGCATCAAAGGCGTGCACTGTGCTGAAGTGACACCTGGTGCCGAAGTCGTAGTAGTCAAAGTGAGGTTGATAGTTGGTGCCGGAGATAGCATCAAAGCCAAAGCTGGTGCCAAAATAGTAACATTCGTAGCTGGAGCAGAAGAGGTCGGTGCTGATGAGGCAGACTTATGCTCCGAAGATAGTTTTGGCACTGAAGGTTTCACAGACTTGCCCTGGTAATCAGACGGTGAAGAGGGAACCGAAAGGGGCCTTTTCTTATCCTTAATTGGAGAGGTTGAGACCTTTGTCACAGAAAGGGCCTCTGAAAAGGGCGACTTAAGTAGGCCCCTCAGGATCAACTTATTCTTGCACTCATTCAAAGTGTGTTGACTGAAACTTTGACAAATCACACAGGGAGGTTGCACCGAGAGATGGGGCACCCCCAAACAATAAACACAATCATCATGAGAGTCACTATTCAGAAGTTTACCCTTACACGAAGCACAATGTTTGAAACCCGATGTACCCTTTTTATCAGACATTATGAAATTTTAAACACAACAATCAAGGTTTTAGAATACTATAGAAAAATTTGTAAACTCTGATATCTCTATGTCTAAACCTATCTAAATACACACAATATCTATGAAATACGTCAAAAACACACAACTAGACAGATAAAAGGGAAAAAGAGAAGAAATACCACAAGGGTAGAGAAAGAAGGCCGTACCACCAATGGTACTTAAAAGTTTACCAACCGGGTAGAAGCAGGAGTCTAAATATAACTGCAAGAATCTAGAATTATCAATATAAACCACAATCGAGAAAAAAAGTGACAAAAAATCCTACAAGATATCAAAAAGTTTCTACTTAGCTGAGAGCTTGGCTGACACGCGGCTTTATGGCTAAGAGGCAAACGAGATCTGAGGTAACAGGGAGAAGGGCATTGTGGGTAGAAGCGTAGCTGGAGAGTTTTTGGCTGGTGCGAGCTTGGTATTAGGCCAACTCCATTCTGAGGGCTCGGAACCAAACCCATCAGTGATGAATGGAAAGAAGATTAACATCATCAGATCCCATGTTACCACTGCCCTTGACAAAGTCTTCATCAGCAGATATCCCTCTTTCTCATCTGTGGATAAAGTTTTTAACAGGGTCCACATAAGCCAGTCAAGGAATTTCAGTTACCACTTAGCCCACAAGAGGACTGCCTACAGTCTTTTTCCTGGATGCTTACCCACAGCTGCCACCATAGCTCAGTGATATCTAAAGTGGAGGAACAGACAGTCTGATGACATTCTCTCACCCTTCCCGTTTCTTTAGAACTCTCTTCTTCAGGGGTCACTTGTATAAATTGTGTGCTGGTTGAAAAAAAAAGAAAATGGTGCATGGAGACTGTGGGTAACCATAGCGCTCAACCTAGAAACATCAAAAATCTGGACAAGGCCCATGAAAAATAGGTATAAATCTGTAGGCTGATTAACGTAACATTTGCATACATAATTACATAACCCCACCCCTCCAATGGAATTATGAGATACCGACTTTCAAATGCAAACTGAAGAACAGACAACCAAAATATGGTACCAGAGTCCCACTGCAGCCATTCCAATATCCCATTACCTGGCCTATTTCACCCCATTTACCATAAACACTAATGTGTGCATACTGCTTTACTTTTACAATGATTATTTGGATTTTATTTTTACATTTGTAGCACAAAAACATGGTATTGCTTTGTTTAGCAGATATCTGTCTCACAATGAAAATAGACTCTGCATTAAAACCTTTGGGCTGTTTTCAAATCATAAGCCCCTTGCACACAAAACAAGAAACATACATGACTTCTTTGATACACCTTCTTGACTTTATTTAATTATATTCCTTATATAACACAGCACACTTGTTAGACTTAAGTTAGAGCACATTTTAAATTTATTGTTTGAACATTTTTCCAGCAGGCAATGAAGCAAAATGCATGAACCAATAATGACAAAACTGCCCAGTTCAGAACATTTCCATCATAAAAGTCTACTTCCACACACTAATATATATATATATATATATATATATATATATATATATATATATTTTTTTTTTTTTTTTTAGAATGACAGTAGTGTAAGCCATAGGCATCTTGCACATCTTCTTGCACTTTTTCTTTTCAATTTTTTTTTTTTTGGGGGGGGCATGGGTATATTTTAAACATTGCTTATATAATTTTGCAAAGTTGCTAGAATAAAACATTTTACCACCATGCATTTCACTGCCAAGTCTTGAACCCAGATCTCTGTGCACTACACTCAGAGTAGCATACCACTATGCCAAATCAGCAATTTCCTGAAAGACAGGAAGACAAACTTAAATGACTATCATTTAGTGAATTCACTCAGTTCTCACTTCTCTTCATAGCTCTCAACCTCTTAGCAGAAAAAACCTGGACAAAGCCAATAATGTAAGGAATACATAATTAATTTATCACTTCTCTTCATAGCTCTCAACATCATAGCACAAAAAACCTGGACAAAGGAAATAATGGGGGAAAACAGCTCCAAAATAGAGAGGACAAATTTCAAATACTTATCTTATAAACTTAGAAAAATGCTAGGATAAAAAGTTTTGTGTTACCACTTATTTTATGAAGAATATGAAGTCTGAAATTCAAATGCTTGTCATTATTTAGTGAATTCAACCACAGATTTAATGAGGAACAGAATACATTCACAAGTGGTGGTTAGGGACTTTAAGCTGTTTTTACCTGTACCCAAGGTACAGGGTTTGAGCCTGGGAGTACCTGTAGCCACCAAGTGCATTCTCACACACACACACACACACACACACACACACACACACACACACACACACACACACACACACACACTGTCCGTTAAGCAATGAAAAGCTCCATTAAACAAGCAAAGCACTTCTAGAAACTCTGCCTGGACGTCAGCTTAAATAAGCAGGGAAGGCAGCTGAAACTAGCAAAGCTTACACACACTGAAAAGCTCCGTTAAACAAGCAACGCACCTGAAACTAGCAAAAAGCTCTGTTAAACAAGCAACGCACCTGAAACTAGCAAAAAGCTCTGTTAAACAAGCAATGCACTTCTTGAAACTGCACTCCATTCTGAATCAGCAAGGAAGGCAGCTGAAAGCACTTACTTCTGTAGTATGACTGAAACTCTGCATTCTGTTCTGGGCATCAGCTTAAACAAGCAGGGAAGGCAGCTGAAACTCCGCATTCCGTTATGTTGCAGGGAAGGCAGACAAAATTCACTCCATCAGCTCAAGCAAGGAAAAGTCAAGCTATAGAAGCTCCGTTTCCTCCCATTCAGCTCTGGAAGCTAGACTGCAGCCTACATAAAATAAGCTCTCCTGTTCAGTTGAAAGTGTAAATGAAATAAAACTCAAACATCCCCCGTTCAGCTTACAGACTTGCACAGCTGTTTCCTTTCCATTCAAACAGATGTGAGCCCTTGAGCTCAATTCCGACAGATTGGTAGAGCTGATGTCATTGTGCACATGATGCCGGCAGCTCAAAAAGCGCAAAAAAAATATTTTTAAAAAGTAGCTGGAAAAAATCGGAAATGAAGGGGTGCCACTCGGGAATCATGGCACCCCAATATTTGGACCCCAAAGCTCGGAAAAAAAAACAAGTAATTCAGGACGGTTGAGAGGTATGTGGGTAACGTGTGGCACACAACTACCAATGATGTCCTACTGGGTTCTGTATTAGGACCTTATCTGTTTAATATGTACATATATGATGCTGTTGGAGATAGTACACAGTTCTTTGTAATATACACTGGCGAGATTAAACTATCAAAAAATAATTTGTGGTATTATTAGTATTACTTATTTTTCAGCAACTACTAAATAAAGTCCTGTTTTGCTGCATGCAATGACATGCACCTAAATATTAATAAAGCTTAATATATATCCTGTGATCAAAGGTCTTTGGAATCCAGATTTTATAAACCGACACAAAAATGGCTGATGCAATGATAAAGGTCTGGGAATATTAGTGGAGGACATTATGCTTTGCATTTATGATCAAACTGGCAACTTACACAAGGACCTGTATCAAATTTTAGGAGGCAAGTTCAGTTTTTAAAACATAAAAGCTAAAAGGTAGTGCTAAAACTATACTACACAGTAGCTGGACCTAAACTGGAGTACAAGACTTCTATTTGGGCGCCTGCCTCAAAGAAGTGCAAGTATGAATTAGAGCTGAAGATTACAGAAGCTGGAGTTATCCTCCTTAAGCTGTAGGAGAATACGGGTGACCTGAGAAATGGCTGCAAAGGCCATAGTTGATGCATTTTTTGTTGAATGCTTAAGTTCACTAAATCAAAGAAAATAATAGAAATGTTTACACACTTTGTGAAAATAGAAAGGTATACTTTATACTTCGTGGAAACTAACGTTGACTCCTGGAGTATAGTTCCTAGCAAGATTAAAGACAGTGATAGGCCTAGAAATACATTTTAAACACAGACTGGGTACACTTTTTGGAAATGCTTTTCTTAGTGGTGGTATGCAAGCACCCAAGATCTATCTTCATTTCTACTTCAGATATTTGATTTATTCCACATACTGCAAGTCTGCCTCAGCCTTCACCAAAAGGCTACTCCTTAATTTTACTTTGTTATTTTGCATTGGTTATAGTCTTTCCTTTCTTTGTTAAGACAGAGCTTAGAATTGTTCCTGATACTTAAACCTCCAGGAGCCTTATATATCTAAGATACCACTCCACTCATGCTGATATTGTTTAAAGAAGCCCTGTCGTCTGCATAATAGTTGTCTGAGAGAAGATACATTTTCTTCCTTTTGTGGAAGCACTCGTTTGCAACTTGAACTGCATCCTGTGAAACTGAAGAGAGGCAAATATGCCAAGGCACCTTAATGCATTGCTTCCACATTGGTAATTCAAGGGACTAAGTTATTTGGAAAAGGTGTACTTCTACTGTAAGTCTGAGTTGCACAGTAGAAACGAGATATAAGTGTCAAATATACCTTAACGAATGAGCAGCTTAACCAAGAATATATACAAACAGCTGATACAAGAGCAGTAAAGGGGTCCCAGCTCTTTAGCAGTAGCCTATACAGAAAAAAAGTGTGTCCATTTGCCTTTTTCCATCTTCCAAGTATTGGGCGCCTAGAAAGAAGTGAGGATCTAGACCACATTGTCAAAGTAAGTAGGGTCCTGGTCCATTAATGGAAGTGGACTAGCCATGCAGTTAAATGACTGACAGGAAAACCTGGGTAAAGCTTGCCTGACAGATATGCCAGCAGAATTATAAAGTTCTTCATACACAATGGGTTCTGTAGAAGATGAGGCTACAGCAAGAGAAATTAAACCTGCTGTAGCCAGCAGGGAGCTACGAGAATAACAGTGGAACACTGTCTTACTTTCTGAATTAATCTCAAAATAATGGGAAATTGTGAAATTGTAAAGAAGTTCAGAAGTCAAGTTCTATAAGAGTATGTCCTTGGATGTTCCACCCTGAGGAGGGGGATAAGGGGAGTAAACGTGACTACATCTGGCACTAGTCAGCCATGCAAGCAGGCCAAAGTAAGGGTTTTCACAGAACTACTTTTCTACGCTACAAACAGCGTGAAAAAATGCTTGTGAGGTATTAGCATCTGAGTCTTTTGTTTGTCAAAGACTTACCTCTCCCTGGATTTGTTCTGCTATCAGAAAGGGAATGATGGACAAAGCCCATTCTCATCTCATCACTACCTCTCAGCATAGGCCTTGATTGGATCAAACAGACCACAGCCATATTGTCAGTGTGTATGACTACCGCAGTCTGAGGGAGTTAGCCTTGAAATGCTTGCAGAAAACTGCCATAATTTCCAAGATGCAGATGTGTAAACTGGCATCTGTTTATGACCATATATCTTGAGCCATCTGCCCCTGACGATGCCCCCCACTTATCCTACGACAGTGGGATGTAGGATAACAACCATCAATGAGGAAGAGCATGGAAGGGACTGCTCCGAGACAGAATAAGTGTGCGTACTTGGAATATTTTATGAGCTGGACTAAGGGTTACATCTGTTGAGACTATTGAAATCTCACGAGTCTAATGGAATACTTTCATGCTGATCTGAGTATAATGAACTATGTATAAGGATGCTGTCATGAGCCCACATACCCTGAAGTAGTCTGGCTCTAGAAAAGGTTACCTGAATGAGAGTAGTACTGCTGTTTTGAAGAGATAGTCTTGAAGGACAGGGTGTTCACTCAGCACCCAGTGAATGTGGGGGTTTTGAGTGGGATGCATTTGGGAATGTTTGATGATCACTGTGATTCTCAAGAGCCAGAAAATACTCACAGGAGATGCCCTCAGTGCTGGAATACTGGTACTTGCTAGTAATGATATCAGACAGTCATCTTCTTGAGGAAAGACCTTCACTGTTTTAAGCCTCTGTTTCACTGTGATCATGAACATGCATGTGATGAACACCCTGGAGGTAACTTGAGAAAAAGGGAAACTGTCTTAAGCTGGAGGCGATGTAAAGGAGTCTCATGCATGCCTTTGCAATTTTAATGTGAAGACAAGTATCCTGGAGATCCAAAGAGCACATACAATCTCCTTCTGACAAACAAGGTGGAACTGTCTGTACCATGACTGTGACCATGTCAAAGGACTGTTATGGGATGAACTGGTGTAGGCCTTTGAGTTCTAAAAATGGCCAGAGTCTTTGTTTTCTTCGGTACTAAAAAGAACCTAGAGTAAAACACACATCCTTTCTGAGCCAGTGGCACTTCCTGAATATCTCTTCTTTAAGAGGGACAGCATGTCTTTCTTTTCCACAGTTCTTTGATAGGATGAAACATTTGGGGGGGGGGGGAGTGTACTAGATGGTGCTGTCTAACCCCCTCAATATTACTGTCTTTACTTAACTGTCCTGCGTGACAGCCATTCATGAGGACAGGTGCAAAAGCCACCCAAAACTGTGTACAGAGAAGGAGTGGCAAGCAAGTCCTCAAGGATTAGCTTGTTGTTCATTGGAGGGTGAACCATGGAATCCCTGTTGTTGCCACCGATGGGCTGGTTTCTTCCTGATTCTCTATGGTTGCTGGTCATGCATGAGCCACAGCTGATGTGGAATCTGATCCATTCCAGAAAAATTTTTATGGATATGATGGTTACCAGCTCAGACTGCAACCTGACTTTTACATCTCTGTCTGGCAAATCTTCCAGTGTCATCCCATCTCACTAGCTAGCTCTCACAGGAACAAAAGTATGTGTGACACAGGGAGCCCTGAAATGCTTGTTCATCACTCCATAACCCTTTTGTGATTAATGGATAGTGGGCTGCTGTCACCACAAAAAAACAGTCTAGCCTGGAATTCTTTACCTATAATATCCAGTCCTTGGCATGGGGGATCTGTTCAGTTTCCAGGGATGGCTGTCACAACATCAGAGTATTTCCAAGCTGTCTATATACCACCAGTTACCATTCTGTCAAGTGGGGGACCAGAAAAAGCCTCTGCAATAACTATAAATTGGGTGATGTAAATTGATCTTCCACTGATTCACAATTGTTCCAGCATGGGTTAGATTCCCACATAATGCCATCATGGTGTCACGCTCCTCTAATCAGACACAGTTGTAAGGGATCTATGTCTCCACAGCAGTTAAGAAGGCCTTCCATCTGGCTCATCTAATTTTCAAAGCTATCTCCTCTAAATCCAAAGTCATCTTAATTCCCCCTTACTTTTCATTCATATCTCATCAGACCCATTATTGAATATAATGTCCCTTTTGGCCTGAACTTGTCTAAAAATCTTACTCATCTTGAGAGACCTCAGAGATTCCTAACTAAAAAGATCAATGGCCTGAAGAACATTAGTTATCTGGACAGTCTGGCATCCTCTTCAAAGTACTTGGTCCGTTATAGAGTCTTCCATGGGGATATGTACCTAGCCTTTAGTCATGAAAGATCTGACTCTCCTTGACCTCATGTTCCTTCATAGAACAAATGGTTTCCAAAATACCTGGTTAAATGAACTAAACATTCATTCAACAGATAAATCAGACATGGAGTGATAGATTAATATTTCAACATATTCCCCACCTCTGTGAAAAACTTCCACTAAACATCAGGTAGAATAGCACCTTGGCCGCCTTCAAGGAAAATCTATAGAGTTGGACAGACAGCCTCAAATTTTGCACCTCTGTGGCACTAAGTAATTTAAACTGTAAAGTGTGTATGTGCATGACCACATATCTCTATGGTATTGTCTATGAATTCTGAATGTTCAAAAGAATAAGCTCACTGTGTCTTAAAACCTTAACTATATGGTTCAGCCTTTTCACTGATGGCAGATAATTAATTACAACTACATCTCATAAGTGACTGATGAAAGAAAATAAGCCCTATTACAACTGCAAAAATTACGTTATTATTTGGACATGGTTTACTGAGCTAGGAAAATGGAAGCATGCCCCTGCAGTTGCGCTGTACTAAATGTGAAAGAAAATAACACTGCAACGGAGATTTCAGGACAACATCTGAACACAGATGAAGGCATGTTCACGTTTACAACTAAAATTGATATTAGAGAGGGAAAAGATAAGACTTGTGTGAAATATTATGCTTCTGATCAGATTATTACAGACAGTGCTGTTTCTGACACAGAGTACTTACTTAATATGATCAAAGATATAGATGTGTGCATCAAGTACAATGCAGTATTTGCTTTTAAGCTGTTAGATATGCTTACTTGGATGCAAAAGACAATTAGCATTAACAATATCTATTGAACTTGTTTCTACCTCTTTAAAGTCAGCCCTAAAGTACATTTTTGAAGAAAATGCACATTAATAGAAGTCAGGACATAGCATATTTCTGTACAGCAGAAATTAATCAACAGGTTGGGCAAACCAACAAGCTCAAGAGAAAACTATTATTGGTAGAAATCTGCCAGATAAGTATGACTGGAGATCTAAATGTGTTATTTGTCACAGCGCTTATCACTGAATACAGACTATCCACATAGAAGTGAACAAGTGGGGAAAAAAAAGAATATTAATATGTCATTACTCTCAAAAGCTAGTGTTGTTAAGATGAACCTATTACCGAGAATACTGGTTCAGCTAAATGCTACTTTTTCAAATATTCCCCAAAAATTCTTCCTTGATATAGAAAAAGCTATATCAAGATTCATATGGTACCCCAAATCCACTAGAATGAAATATGACAAACTTGTACTTACCAAAGATAAAGGGGGATTGGGGTTACCTGATTTCAAACTCTATTATAGTATAATTATTGCTTACAGACTAATACAGATAATAAGCCATGACCCGTATGTAAATACCCGGACACCGCAATGGACCAAAATCTGGTCCGAACAACTGAAATCCCTTGGATATAACAACAAATCCCTACAATTTTTAAACCTAAATCAAAATGGCATATTCACGAAGAATATACACCCACTAATTAAATACGATTTTTTTTTTCAAATTGAATTTTTATTTCATTTTCAAAAGAACATCTAAAATTTCTGCTTATTATACACCAGAGTTAAGTACATATAGTATACAGAATAATAACTAGATTATCTAATGTCCAAATTACACAAAAATTAGCACTGAAGCACAAGATTACTGCCAAGTCACAACAATTCAAGGCCTCATTCTTTTAAATATCATATGATAATAACAATGGAATTAATATAATCTTGGTACATGCCAGAGAGATAAGAGAGAATTCTTAATTACTGTTCTACGTTAATCATGAACTATTTACATTATTTACATCTATTTACACTGGTTGTCACTCATTAAATTATAATGTATTTAAATAATAAACTGACTGAAACCATGTTTATAGTCATTGACTTAACTAGAGGATCAAATCTTATCTTTTGAATTATGTTGTACACTATTCCTGGTTATACCTTAAGTTAGGATGGTCTATGAGTTAGTTTAATGGTAAAATAGAGTGTAGCCTTATATGTTAGTTTCTCCTTAGGATTAGGATATAATTTCATTAAGGGTTCCCCAATATTTCCTAAAATAGGACAATTTCTTTTTACTAACAGTCTTTAGTTTGTTGGCCAATACATACTTGATAGCTACATTTTTAAATTCTGTCCATGAAATGTTTGATCTACTAAGCCAGTTCAGAGCGATATAGGATTTAATCAGTGCACTTATCGTTACTATGATATGTTTGGATTCTAATGTATAGGAATTAGGGAATATGTTTAGAATTGCCATTTCCCATGAGAGGGTGGATTTCATGTAGCCTGATTTCTCCAATTTCACTCTCAGAGAACACCATAGTTTATGAACAGTTTTGCAAGACCAGAAGATGTGAAGAGCGTCAGCAATTGTGTTGGGACAGAGGGGTGAAAAATTAGGATTCATTTTGTTTAGAAAGGATGGTGTATGGTAGGCATTATTATTAATCATGATTTGTGTATAGATTAGTTTTTTATAGGGTGTAAGTTTTGTGGTTATATCTATTGCTGCTATTTTTTGTTCATCTGTTATATTTACATTTTTGGATATCCAGTAATTTGAGTATAAAATTTCATTTTGGTACTTGTATCTCCGAATTAGATTGTATGTATTTGAAAGCATTTTATTTTTTTGTAATAAACAGGATATAATTTGTTGATAGACCTGAAACTCTTGTTGATTTACAGTGATTCCTGAGGTATTTATGCTAACCAGATATCTTATTTGTTTGATTATCTGGCGATATTTTTGTTTGCTTCAAGGTGTTCAATGACAAAGTCTAAAGATTTATCTTTTATTTGATAAAAGTCCCATATTGTGCATTTTTTAATAATTGGATAATTTTCTAGATTTATCATATTATTATTTAACTTGATTTCAGGATTCTTATGTATTGGTTGTGCCAAAATTAGGGAGTTCTTTATATTTAGAATAGAAAAAAGAGCTTGAAAACATATAACTTTGCTAATTATTATCGGATGAATATTAAGGTTTCTTAGACAATTTCTACTAAGAAAAGGGATAACTTTTGGATTGATATTAAAGGAGGTCAGGTATTGGTAATAAATTTTTATCCAAAGAGGGAACCAAGAGGTATCATATGGGTCATAATGTATTATGCGAATAATATGGTTAGCATTAATAATATGATAGTATGTCTGGAACTCTGGGAGATTCAAACCTCCTTTTCCTTTAGGTAATGCAAGTTTTTTGGAGTTAATTCTCACATTCTTCGGATGCCACATAAATTTACTTAATGTTATTTCCATTTTGGCAAAGAATTTGTTAGTCACGGACTGACTAATGGCTTGAAATTGAAAGAGAATTTTTGGAAGTATATTCATTTTTATGATTGATGCCTTGGAAAGGAGAGAAAGGTTAAGTTTTTCCCACCTGGTCAGGTCTTTTGTGATTTTTGCCCAGGCTGCGTGCAGATTTTCTTTTGGGATTTCCTTTTGTGGGTGCATAAAATTGACACCAAGATATTTGAGTGAGTATTCCGTTTTAATTTTAGAGTCTGGAAAGAAAATTTCCTTGTGGCTTAGTGGATTTAATGGAAACATTTTTGACTTACTTTGGTTCATAGCATAATTAGATATTATTGAAAATTTGTCTATAGGATTTAAAATTTTTATCAGATCAGTAGAAGGGTATTGTAAATAAATGTTGAGATCATCAGCATAGGCTGTATATCTGGTTAGTATATTTGAAACATAAACAGAGTGATTAAAAGTTTTTTGACTTAATTTTAATAGGAGAGCTTCTAAGTAGAGATTGAAGAGATATGGAGAGAGAGGACAACCTTATCTGGTTCCATTTATTATTTGTACAGGGCGTGAATTCTTTTTGTTTATGTGTAGAGTGGTTGTGGCCTTGTTATATAATACTTTGATCATAGTAATAAATTCATCAGGTAAAGCAAATTGTTCTAATACTTTAAACAGGAACTTAAGATTTACTCTGTCAAATGCTTTTTGGGCGTCTACTGAGAGAGCATACTTCGGTGAAGAGTCTTTAGTTGTCATGTTAATCATAGCTTCTGTTGATAGTGTATTATCTCAAACTTGCCTGCCTTTTATAAATCCTAGTTGTTCTGCAGATATAATGGAGGGTATTACTTTATTCAATCTGTGGGCCAATATTCCTGCTAGTATTTTTATGTCTAGATTGATTAGTGTTATTGGGCGGTAGTCGGGGTTATTACCAGACGTGTTTGTTTTTGGTATAAGGATCGTTTTAGAATTATTAAAGTATAAGTCTGAGATTCCAAAGTCTATTATATGATTGTAAACCTTCAGCAAGATTGGAACTAGTTGTTTCATAAATGATTTATAAATCTCTGCTATATAACCATCTGGGCCTGGGGATTTACCTGATTTCAATTTGTTGATGGCTAAGAAAACTTCTTCGGCAGTTATTTATGACTTGAGAAACTCTATCTGCGTATTTGTTATATGTGGGAAATGGATGTCATCTAAATAGTTTTTAATTCCTATTTCATCATCCATGGGGTGAGGACCATAAATCTCCTGATAAATTCCCTCAAACACTTTTAAAATTTCTTCATCTGAACTGAGAGATTTTTTCTTTATACGTAATTTGTTTTATTGTTGAAGAGGGTGGTGTTATGTTGATTATTCTGGCTAAGATTTTAGATGGGGTTTGGGCCCATTCTGAATATTTATGTAGAAGTTTAATTTCAGTGAGGGAGAGCTGGTTCATATGCACTTCTTGTATTTGTTTTTGAATAGAGGTGATATGCTTCTCTAGCGCCGGGTCAGGGGCAAGTTGTAATTGTAATTCAAGATTTTTAAGATTATATTCTAGTCTTTTCACCTGGGATTTATCTTGTTTTTTGAGTACTGATGCTTTTTGTATTAGAGTACCTCTAAGTGTTGCCTTAGTTGCTGCCCATTGTAGGTCCAAGGGGATATTTACTGTTTCTAAATTATTGTTAGTTTGTATAAGTGTTTCTCTTATCACCTGACATACCTCTTTGTTTTTTAATAGGTTATGATTTAAGGACCAAGTTATACTACAATGCTTATCAGTGTTTAGTTTGATCTAATTTATTATTAATATGATTTTTGCATGATCAGATATGGTTCTAGGATTTGTATGAAATTTTATGTTGTATTTTTTAAAGTACGTTGAAATTAAAAATAAGTCAATTCTAGACCAAGAATTATGTGGAGTTGAATAGAAGGTATATTTACTAATTCTAGGGTCATTTCTAAAGAGTTCAAAGGGGTCTAATAACCTGAAATCTTCCATTAGATCATTTATAAGGTTTGTTAGGGCGATATACTGCTTATTATCTTTATTAGATCTATCTAGCTCAGGTCTGATAGTCATATTCCAATCCCCACCAATTAAATATAAGTTATTAGGAAATTTTTCTAGAATTGAATATATATCATAGAGGAACACGGTTTGATGCAAGCAAGGGGCGTAGATGTTAAGTATTAAAATGTTTCTATTAAAAGAAGGGAGGGAGCAATCTAAATAACACCACCTTCCATTTGGGTCATATTCACTTGTTGTTATATTGCCTTTGAAGGAGTTTTTAACTATTATTGCTACACCCTTAGACGCAGTATCATTACCAGCAGCTATAATTGATTTTATCCGTTTCGTTTCTTTTATCCATTGAGAGTTAGACATATGTGTTTCCTGTATAAGTATTACCTCAGCATCTGATTTGAATATTAAATGTAGGATTAACTTTCTTTTCTTAATATTCTGTAGACCTTTGACATTCCATGATTCCAAAGATATCATATTTCTTTTCTGTTATTTGCTACTTGTCGGTTTTGAAAACTAAAGTAGAAATTCAGCTGCGTTTTAAATCTGGTATGTGTGTGATATGTATGAACTGGTATATATTGTGAGTAGAATACTGAAATAAATGTTGGTATTATAAAGTTCCATGAGTGACAACCATCTCCCCGCAGAACCCTCCCGTGCCTAGCCACTAAGCTCCTTTTGTCTGCGAGAGGGAATAAAAACATATTTTACAAACCAAACTATATTACAAAAACCTATTTTTATCCTAAGATCCATCAGACTTCCAGCACAAACCTATATTCCATGCCTGCAAACATTCTTTTTATAACCATGTGTTATGTATTAGTCATGATGACTTCCTTGATAAAAAGGTTGGCGCAGTTCAACTGTGATATTAGACCTTGACACAATCTAGTATTTAGAAAGAATATAATTATTTCTACATAGCCTCTAGATTATCCACACTATTATGATTTAGAACTCTTTAGGGCGTGTAGATGGTCAAAATTTATGTTATGAATATTTCAGTACACATTATCCACAGCTTTTCCTCCGTTTTCCTAACATTTGAGAACATCCTTTATTAGGAAGAATGTCATGTTACTCTTAAGGATAATTATTTCTATTTGTCTGCTGTCCAAATATTACAGTTTGGAGCGGGAAAAATGATCTTAAAGTTAAAAGCAGGGTATTAACAATGATTTTCTTCATGTCCTTTCTTGGACATGTAATTGTGTATGCCTGCGTATATGTGCATATATGTATGTGTGTGTATGCATGTGTGTGTGTGTGCGGCATGTGATAATGTGTGTGTGTGTCTGTGTGTTTGAATGTATATATTTGTAATGGAACAATGCAATTACTGAAGTTTCATTTTAAATATTGTCAAGCATCCAAAATACATAGTAACATAAAGTAATATTTTGGTAACCTTATTACATATATCTAATATTACTGCTGAATGTATCATGCATTTTTGAGACTCAAATAAATGGTTCTAACTTTAAAACAGACCAAAAACAGTCCAAAATCATCCTCCTATACTATTCTGCCATTACTTGGTTCCCTGGTAAAATATGGTGCTTCGTGTGGTGACATCCAATGGATGTAACAGCAGAAACAGTTCGTAGCACACAGCAGATCATAGGATGCCAACTAGTTATTGTGGAGTGAACCAACCTAGTCTCTCTGTATGCAAATACCAGGAATTTGTTTAAATAATATAAAGCTAATAGCAGTTAGTGAAAAGGGGGGGGGGGATTTGCATGCTTGTGCGACTTCACGTATAACCCTTTCATGAGTTACTTAATTCCGGTCATTACATTCCTTGTACAGCGCATGCTAAAGTAGGTTCACTTTCCAGTTCGATCCAAGCCACGCCTCTTTGCATGCAGGATTGTGTTTACTCTTTATCAAGTTTGGTACAAGAGCGCAGAGATTCGGATATGTGTAGCATAGTAAATATTGGTCGTTTTACTCTTAGATAAAGGATCTATCGGATCAACTGACAACTAAAGGTATGTCTCAAATGTTAGTTTTGAGTATTTCCTTGGAGGGCAACTGATGCCCAGCATTTCTTTAGTACTGGTGTCACAATTATTGGAACGAAGACAGAAAACAACTCACAGCGTAGATGAGCGAGTGACATACTCATTTTGTTTCTCTTAAATAATCAATATAGATGTTATATATGACGTATAATTCCGGTGATGTGTACAATGCTATTCCTCCAAATGTAAAGAGGGGTGTTTCCCCTTAAGAATGCAAGTCTCACTGAGTGTGTGCAGGGTTTTTGAGTTCTTGTTTTCTTAGCTCCGCTAAAGCCCATATCAAGATACGAGTAGGAAGTAGACAACCAGCCACACAGAATTGGGACATGTTTGTAATTATTCATCTGAGCTTCCGACAATTCTACTGAGTTAATGTCCAGGACAATTGAATGTTGGAATGCTTATTTATTGTGTTGGACTGAAGGTCGATACAAAATAATGTATTACTGTTCTTGTTTAAGAGCTTTACGACGTATAAACATCCAAATGAGCTGTAGACTGAGTTTGTTTGGGGCCAAAGAGAACATTTCATTGCGAGAGAGGTGAGGAGATTTATAATTTTATTGTTAAGCCTTTATTCAAGCCAGTGTAATTGATGTGCAACTTATATGTTAGGATTACTCTCTGTTTTGTACCACCATAACAAGGAGTGAGTGGCACGCTTGTTTACATTCCTTTCAGATTCTTTGCCTTACTTCCTCTTTTCCTTTTCTCTCTTCTTTTCCCCATCTCCCTACTTCCTTCTCCTTGACCCGGATGTGTTTGCGACGTCAGGGAGCAAGGTTTGAGAACTTGAGTGTGTGGTTTAGGCCCAACTATGGAATTTTAGGATGCTAGAAAGATTGATTAGAGCTTAAATTCAGTTTTTGAGTTCTTGGGTACCTTAATGCAGCGAAAAAGTGTGTGGGGTGATCATCGCCGTGCAAAGATCAACTGTCAGGATGATATTAAGCCATATTATGGGTAATTCTTTGAAAGCAGAAGTAAATATAGATTTGGCCTCCTGCACAGATTTTATTGTATAGTTCTTGTTATTATTTTGGAAACAGAGGACTGCCGGGTACTTCATTTGGAATTTAATGTTCTTGCCTATCAGGTAGCTGCAAAAGGGCGATAAAACTTGTCTTGATTGCTTAATTGGGAGTGGAAGGTCTTGTGCTATAGTTATTTTATATTTGTTCCATGTGATGCTTTTCTTTTTTTTTTGCATTCATTATTATAGATTGAGCATGGTCTGCACTGAGGATTCTAGCATAGACTTGCCTTGGAATATCAGGTGATTGGGATTTTCTAAGAGCTCTGTGAATTCTATTTCTATTTTTTTAGCTGTGTCTTTATTTTCTATTATTTTGTCAATGATTTCTTTTGCAATTCCTTGTAGCTGTGATTGGTCATATTTCTCCGGTATTCCTCTAATTAAGATGTTATTTCGTCTGGCTCTCGCTTCCAAGTCAATAATTTTCTGTTTCATTTCTGTGATGATGTTATCTCTTTCTGAGGCCTCCTTCTGTAGTTTTTGTATTTTCAGTTCATTATCTAGAATTTTACCTTCATTTTGCTCTATTCTTGCTGTCATGTGTTCCAGATTACTTCCAAAACTTGTTAGCTTTGTTGAGAAAGATTGTATTTCTGACTTAAGAGGGACAAGAGCTTCTTTGAGGTCTTCTAATGTGAATGGCTGTTCACTTTTAGCTTTTTGGACCTGTTTAGTTGCTTCAGATTGTGATTTATTTATCTTTTGCCTTTTTGAAGAGAGTTCTTTTTCTGGAGAGTTAATTTGAGAGAATCTGGATTTAGTAATTTGTTGTTCCATCTGTTCCATTTTGATTTGAATACAATACCTTTGTTTATTTGATTAGGCAATTTGAAAAACTGAAAAGGCCGAAGCACATGTAACCTTGATCACCACTGTGTCACCGTGCAGAGGGATTACTGCATCCAAGTGAGTTTCTGTCTTTTTCCTGTTTTTTTTTCTGGAACTGAAGATCAGAAAAGTAAGTTTAGTAATCTCCTACTGAGCTTTGATGCTTATAGTTTTTATTCGATAAGGTAGACACAGATGATTTGGATAGATTAACTGATAGTTTGAGAGCAGGCAGAAATGTGTGCTTCCTATCTGGTGGCCATCTTAGAAAAAAACACGATTCTTACTACATAGAAATTATTTAAATCATTGCAATTATTAGATGCTCTTGCCTTTATACAACCACTCCACCTAAATCCCAACCTACTAATAAACAATAAACCCTTAAATCTAACAAATTACCCTCTGATAAAAGATCTCACAGTATGGGAAATATACCAATGGAGAGAATCCAATACACAACAAATAAGACTAGAACTAAATCTTACTAAGAAATATACTGTTATTCTTACCCAAATCTATTATCTCATCAATGCTAAATTCTCACAAACACAAGTCGACTTGCAGGATATTAACTTAGTAAAACTAATACTAGAAAACCTTGAGATGAAAGGGAAAACAATTTCTAAGACATATAAACTTGTAACGAACATAAAACACCAGAATTCTCTATTATTTTAAAACTATTGGCAATGTTGGGAGGGTGGCCCAATTGTTAAGGTGTTTGCCTTACAAACACAAGGTGCAGGGTTTGAGTCTCACAAGGGATAATTGGCTAGGCTTAAATTGGCTCGCAAGGGCAGTTAACCTAGTACTAATCTATGAATCTATGAATCTTAGAAAAAAAAAAAAACAATCTCTGAGAGATGAAAATAAGAGACTGGCCATTGAGAATACAATAAAATTCAATTCTTTTAAGAAGCTGCTATATATACAAATTATGATAAATAATGTATACTATACCCCATCAAAACTAAATAAGTTCAATTCCAACTTCTCACCTATATGTCCTCACTGCCCAAACCAAACTGCAAATATTCTCCATGTCACGTGGAAATGTAGCAAGGTACACAACCTATGGTGCTCTTTAAGAGCTAGGTTAGAGAAGATGGGATATGAAAAATCAACCCTGTCATGGAAGACAGCTATATTGCACATTAACATGACTCAACTTCCAAAAAAAAATATATGCCCTTATCACGATGTGTGCCCTTATTAAATTTTATATCACTAAAAATTGGAATGTTACATCTCCAATTACATGAGAGGGCTTTAGCAACCATGCTATTAACTATATATCTCATCTCACAAACTAGTTTATACAAAAACAAAAAAGAAACACTATTATCAGACACATTGGGGTTACTTACTAGATGTAATTTTTAACAAAGAAAGATAGTCTGTACACTGACATGATAAGACAAATTTATATTATGCAATAACTGCATTATAAGCAGTTTTTAGTTTTTCTTTTTTTTTCTTTCTTTTCTGTTCTTTCTCTTTTTCCTCTTTATATATCTAATTGTATTCCCTAATTACATTAAGTATATTAAGTGGGTGAATTTCTATATTTTATCTTCTTTATAAAAAGTGTCCCTTATAATATCCCTCACATTCTTATGTGATGTTAAAAAACTTTTATACTCCATTTGATGATGTTATGACTTCTATTGTATACAGTGTATACATATTTCTTGTGTTATTAGTTTTTTGAATGTTTCCTTTTTGTATGTACTGTTTGTTTTGTGTGATTAATTGGATGTATCGCTGTTAATATCTGAAAATTCAAATAAAGAGATTTTGAAAAAAAAAAGTGAAAAAAAAACAGAGGAAAATACAATACATTTAGATATCTAAGAGTGCAACAATTATCAAAGTCATTTTAAGAAGCAAAGATTTTTGAAGTAGAATCTTTTGAGTCACCTGTGATTGATACCCCATACACATACAGTCACATAGTATTTGCAAAGATAATGGTTAGCTTCTATAATTAAGCAGTGTCAAACTAAGGTGGAAAAGATGTCAAAAACTAAAATGTCTAGTAGTAGGACTTTCTGGTTTGGAGATGGAAAATTACTGTGTTCCACCAATGGACTGAAAATATCAGGAAAATTACACCAAGTTAAGCTAAAAATGTTTTTTTTTTTTTTGCAGAGTAAGAAGCTCTTAAAAGGACAGGAACAATCTCAGAGATACAAAAATGATAAAGCAGCAATGTTTAAACAACCAGTGGCTCCATAATTCACAAGCCCTGGACATTATTGTGTCAATATTCTAGATAAAAATCCTTAAGAAAAGTGACAGTTTGAACAGGGTCTTCACATTTTCACAAAACTTATGGGAGGAGACACAAAAAGCTTTAAGGAAAATGCACTTTCAATTTAAACCTGCTTTTGTGGAGAGACCGCAGAAACTACTTTATATCAAAGGAAATAAAGACCCTGACATTTTTTAAACACCTTTACATGATTATCACTTGTGACATAAGTAAACTTACATTTATATCAAAGTAATCAAACCATATTAATAAGTTCACATTTGCAAACATTATACAAAATATTTATTGTTATAAATCACATAATCTAAGCAACATTATATAAATGATTTAATTCCTGCCTTCTCTTAAACCTCATTCCTCCTCCAAAACAGTTGTCTGGATGTACTGCTCCACAATTTCGATGTTGTTCTATGCAATTAGATCCCACCCTTTTCTAAATATCCAACTTCCTGTTATTTTATCTTTGTTACAATATTCTCTACTTCAGGTATAGTTTAGATTTTGATATCCATTTTCTAGTAATTGTTTTTTGGCAGCCACCAGAAATAAAATTAAAAAGGCCCTACTTTCTTTAGGCAATTAAAATCCTGTATCCAGCTGAAAAAAAATAATTTCCTTAGCTACATTCTTTTGCTCACCCAGCATTTCTGACGGAGAACTTTGCAGGGAATTTTTGAAGTTTGCTAACTCATTATACTCCCAAAAATATGTTCACTGTTAACTTTTTCTTCCCTACCACACCTCCAACATGCCATCTACCGAAGAAAAAATTCTTTGTGGAGTCTGCTTAAGGTACTATAGTATCTAGCAATTAGTATAGGTACTCCCCTTTTCCACTGTCCTTGATACTTTGACGAATATTTCTCCTGAAATTCTTTGTCAAATTTACATGCTCATTTCTTTTCAAGTGTGTCTTCTGAAGCATTGCTCTGCATTTCTTTCTTTTTTTTAATAACTTATTTTAACATATGTACAACATATACATATAAACGAGGAAGGAAGATTCAAAAACATTTTAATATAATAGACATTTTTCAAATCATTAAAAAAAATCTTCAAAATTGGTTTTCATTATACTTAATTAACATCTCAAATCTGTCCAAACAAGAATATTTTATAAAACCATTTTCAGATCTTAACTTTTTACTTCTTTTTCAGTATTACACAGAATAGTGGCTAAAACTACGAAATGAATGAATAATGGAATTGAATCAGATTTCCATTTTCTATTAATTACTTTTCTAGCAACTGCTAGGAGATCCCGGAACATACAATACTATTACTTATAACAGAAGATACTGGAACATTACCAAAACGTTGCTCTTGTAAGATCACATTTATCTGTCCATATTGCCTCAAAGAAATTATTTATATACTTCCAATACTTATCAACTTTTCCACAATCCAGTCCGCATGGTTATTTCACCACATCTCCAGCATTTAGAAATTTCTAACTTAGTAAACTTTGATCCTTGGAATGGTGTAATAAAACTTCAATAAATATATTTCCATGAGAAGATCTTCCAGTATAAACCGGAGAATGATAAACCTACAGATTTTAATTTCAATATTCGTTTTTTTATCCCCCATCGGACAGATCATCTGCCTCTATTGGGTCAATAAAATTCCAAAATCTACTGTCAAGATTATTTTATTGTTAATTATAATTTTATAGGATTTAGAAAGACCCCCTTGAAATGTAACATTACCTTTCATAATTGATATTAAGTATTCAAAATTTTTTGGAAAAATTATGTTTTCATTATCATTCATATAACAACTGTCCTTTGCATTTTAAGTATACTGGGTAAAGTTAATCTATGTGTACTATCCATATTATATTTTCTCATCATTTGTTCTAAATGTAAACAATGAACCATTATCAAACAATCATATCAAGTGTTACATTTTTATTTTTAAGAAGTAACATGTTATTAAGGTTTTTATAAGAATCTTGGTGCACATGTAATTGGGAATAATATAAACTTCAATTTTAAGTACTGGGAAACAAATAGTTTCTACAAATAACTTCCACAGTTTCGAAAAATGCTCAATATAGTCATCATATAACTTTATTCAAATTTTACTTGTATATTCCAGTCTATATACTTTTTAATAACCATAATAATTTACTATTTATGGTTTATCTTTCTATAAATGATATGTTTATGAATTTTTTATTATTTGCACATGTAAACTCTTCCATTTACATGCATAATGTGGACTTAACCAAAGTGTAATCATGTTTAGAACTGTGGCTAAGGAGTAGGATTCTAAATCTGGAAAACTTGTCCCTCCATGTTCCCCCATACCCTTATATGAGTTATATATGCAGTGCTTGGTTTTACTGAATGCCACAAAAACAAAAATAAATTTTTTTACTATTATTTATTAGCATCCTATCTGGAAACATAGCAGTTGATTGGAATACATACACAATATTTTAGGTAAAACAAGCAATGTTTATCGGCGTCCATATTTCTTTAAATGTAAAGTAAAAAGAAGTTATGTACTTAACATAACGTTCCATGTGAGTTGTTCTTCTCGCCTTCAATCTTACTGAAGGGTTCAGAGCCGATCCCTCGGCTCTGAGTCGGCCAAATTGCAAAGCTCGAGGTTTCCAAACAGCTCGAGGCCAAAACCCTAGCCCATGATGCTCCTCTACTTCCCTCAGATCTTGTTTGCTGCCAACTAGTAACATACTCACAAAGTAAAAACACCATACTTATATTTCCAGTAACCGGTGAAAGGAAAAACTCCTCAGAAAAGACCAAAACACGCTGAAAGAGTCAACTCATGAACTTCTAGACACTGGTTGGGGATAGGAGGGTGGGCTGTAAGAATGAAGGCGAGAACAACTCACATGGAACCTTATGGTAAGTACATAACTTCTTTATGTGAAGTTCTTCAATCTCGCCTTCATTCTTACTGATGGGTAGCGTCCCCAGCACCACAATCTCGGGTGGCTCACGGGAGTATATGTCTAAGGACAGCAGAACCAAAGGAAGCCCTGTCCTTAGAGGTCTTGTCTACTTTGTAATGAGTAATGAAGGTATGTGGCTTTGACCATGTGGGTGCCGCACAAATATAGTCTATTGGTAGCCTGGCCGAAAAGGCCGGAGAAGTAGAGACAGCTCTAGTTGAGTGAGCTTGCAGAACTATAAATAAAAAGATATACACTCTGAAAGCCACTTAGATAAGGTAGGTTTGGAAACTGCGGCACCCTTCTTGGAATCTGAAAATGACACAAACAGATGGTCAGACTGTCTATGGTCTTTTGTCCTGTCTAAATAGAAACTAAGTTGTCTGTGAACATCAACCTTGTGAAGCATATACTCCAATTGATTAATATGATTAGGAAAGAAAACTGGGACTTCAATGGTTTGATTAAGGTTGGATTCTGAGCAAACCTTTGGTAGAAAAGACTGGTTTGTTCTGAGGGAAACTCTACCTTTGTGGAATATCAAATACGGATGCCTTACCGATAGGGCCTGTAATTCTGAAACTCTGCGCGCAGAGGTGATAGCCATTAGGAAAATAGTTTTCCACAAAAGGAATTTCAATTTACAGGAAGATGCTGGTTCAAATGAAGGAAGAATAATCTTTGACAGAACAAGATTTAGATTCCATGGAGTAGTGGGGGATCTAACAGGAGGCCTCAAATGTATTGCACCTTTTAGAAAGGCCTTCGCCATTGTATAAGACATGACACTGTCCCCTAGTTCACCAATATGAAAAGTTGATATAGCAGCCAGTTGAACTCGAATAGTTGCTGCTGCAGCTCCTTCATTAAATAGTTTGGTCAAGTATTCCACTTTATCAGAAATGGAAGCCAGGAAAGGATCAATGCTGTTTTGCTGAGCCCAGATTGAAAATCTCCTTCATTTGCTAAGATAAAGTTTTCTAGTTGAGGATTTATGGGAAGACAATAGTATATGTTGAGCTTTTGTTGACAAATTTTGGAACCTGGCTATTCTTGGAATTGGAGCAGCCATGCTGTCAGTTTGATGGACTATAGAGAAGGGTGTAGAGCTCCTGATGAGTTAGAAGGTCCGACATTGGGTCCAGGATCCAGGGCTCTTCCAAAAGATGAGGCTTCAGGAAGGGGAACCAAATTAGACAAGGCCAAAAGGGGCTATTAAGATAACTGTCCTTCTCAGGGCACTGGCTTTCTGTAGAATTTTGGGAATTAGCGGGAAAGGTGGGAAGCATAAAGAAGACCCAAGGGCCAATTGTGTATGAGGGCATCACTCGGGGACTCCCCCACTGGAGGGATTAGGTCAAAGTAGTTGCTGCATTTGGTGTTTGCGAGAGTTGCAAAGAGATCGCAGCAAGGCTGGCCCCATCTGCGGAAGATCATTTCTGCAACTTCATTCTTGAGGAACCACTCATGTGGCAACAGAATTGCTCTGCTTAGTTTGTCTGCTATCATGTTGGATTTTACTGGGATGTGCATTGTTATCAGAAAGCGCTGGGTGGACTGTGCCCAATACCATGCTCTCAGGGCCTCTCAACATAAGGGATAAAATCTGGTCCCTCCTTGTTTGTTTATATACCAGACTACTGACATGTTGTCTGACTGAACTGCAATGGTCCCCAGAGGGAGAGAGCCTTGAAAGGACTGCAACGCTAAGAGTACCGCTCTCATCTCTAGGACGTTGATATGCAAGTGAGCCTCGTGTTCTTGCCATATACCTTGGGCTGTCCGTCCCTGATAATGCCCCCCCTCACCTGATTAGTGAGGAGCCCATGGTCACAGTTGCAACTAGAGTCAGGAGAACAAAGGGATGTCCCATGGTTACAGATTCGGACATCAGCCACCACCGAAGGTCCTTCTTGCATGAATCGGTTATCGAACTGGGTGTTCCATAAGTAACTCTTGAAAGGTCCACTGTGTGAACAGTAGCCATTGAAGAATGCGCATATTTGACCTCGCTAGAGGTATTGCAATAATAGCTGCTGCCATGGTGCCCAATAGTTTAAGAATCGCCGATGCTGGTGCTATGTGCTTTAAGAGAATGTCCAGAATCTGTTGTCGAAGGATAAGTATTCTTTCCAAAAGAAGTTTTAGAGACATGTTGATGGTGTCTAAGTCTGCTCCTATAAAGACAGTATGCTGCGACGGCAATAAGGCAGACTTTTCTGAATTTATTGTTATCCCCAGTTGAAAGTAGAGGTCTAAGGTAATGTCCCTTGCCTGAATGAGATGATGCCTGGTGAGTGCGGTAAGGAGCCAGTCGTCCATATACGGAAGCACCCGGATTCCTTGATGCCTCAAGTGAGCCATAACCACTGCCATACATTTGGTAAACACTCTGGGGGCTGTAGTGAGACCAAAGGGCAGGGCTCAAAACTGGTAATGACTGGCCCCCAGCCAAAAAAGCAGATGATCCCTGGGTGGCCTGGTCATCTTTATATGGTAGTATGCATCCTGGAGATCTATTGAGCACATTCAATTGTCTTTCCCTAAGAACGGGAGTATTGACTGAAGCGTGACCATCCAGAACTTTGTCTTTTCTACAGATTTGTTAAGTCTGCTGAGATCTAATATCTGTCTCCAGTCCCCTGTTTTCTTTGGCACTAAAAAGAATCTTGAGTAAGTTCCGGATCCTTTCTGGTCTGCCGGGTCTGATTGGATGACTCTTTTTTTCTAGCAACTTTTGAATCTCTACTGTTGCTACATCCTGAAGACTGGGTGGAACATCTAGGATCTTTCTTAATGGTTTTGAGCATGAGTGAAAGGAGATAATATAACCTCTGGATATTATACTTTGTACCCAGCTGTCTTTTGTGATTTTGAGCCACGTGCCTAGATAAAAAGATAAACATCCCTGACTGCCTCCAGAGGCGGACAGGCAGGCCTCCTTTCATGAGCGCTGATAGGGCTTCCCAAGGAACTGATCCCTGTTACGCTGGTTCTGCGGACCCCCTCTGCCGCGTGGGCGGTGTCTTCCATTATTGCCCCCTCCTCTGCCCCTGGATGGGGTTGTACTTCGTTTGTCCAAAAAGGCTCCTTGGGCTTTGCGGAACCACATTTTCCCACTCCGCTGGCCTTTGGGACAAGGTCGAGTAGGTGTGGAAAAATGGACTCCTACGGCAGATAGAGTCTTTCCGTTTTGTTCACATCTGGTGAGGGTCTCTAACTTTAGGATCAAAAAGTGAGAAACCATCAAACGGGGCCTTCACAAAGGATGACTTGAAAGGCTCCGCAAAAGAACACAAGCACATACAGGAATATCTCCGAAGAGCTATTCCTGTACCTGCTGCCCTACTCGTCCCATCAGCTGCATAAGATACGAGGTGCATGGAAGAGTTGACGATGGAATTAGGGGTAGCAAGCTGAGATGTAACCTTATTTGCCAATGTATCAGCTACTGCACCCTGAAGAGTATCTACAAGCTCTTTTAGGAGCACTCTTTAAAGCCTGGTAAAGTGAGTTAGATAGTTCAACGATCAAAGAGCAAATGTCGTAGAACTGAACATATGCTTGCCGAATCTGTCCATGATCCTAGACACTCTATTAGGAGGATGGACAGACGAAGAGGTCTCTGACATCTCTTTCTTAGTGGCTGCTGCAACCACCATGGCATCAACAGGAATAGGTTTGGACAAAAAGATCTTGTTATGAGGTGCAGAAATAAATTTGTTTGGTCTTCTAGGGACAGGTTCCATAGTATCTGGTGACTCCCACTCCATTCGAGATAAAAGATCCATCAACTGATGGAAGGGTGGAGATACCCAAGAGGTGAAGGGTCACGACCCCAAATCTTTCAGGAGCACCGATTCGTCACTGGAAGGGTTGATGGGATGCCAGTCACCCCTCTGTTTCAGGATCTCTAGGATATCTGTGAAAGATATATCCTCAGAGGGGGGCCTTGGGAACCTCCGACACCTCCAAATCAGTGTTGGATGTGAGAGATTCCTGTGGGGAATCTATGTTTCCTCCTACATGTCCTCTTTCTAGGGACCTCCTCAGTGGGAGCTTCTGGGGAAGTCTCAGAAGAGCAGGGTTTCCCCCAAGGGGACTTCCTGAGGCTCTGGGTCCCTACGCTTACGATGGATCTGTGGTGACAGGGAAGATTCCGGTGCTTTAAGGGAGGAGGTCATCTGCTCAGAAGTTGTGACTATCCGGGGGGACAAGACCCTCCTCATGGCACTGAAGGCACCACTACTCTGATGTGAGGAAGCCCCCAGTTCCGAAGACATCAGGGACTCCTCCCGCACCAAAGCCGCTGGCTCCGATCCCAAGGTGGGAGCCAAGCTCATCCGTGCCGAAGCCCCGAGGGGAAGAGTCGGAACTGAAACATTGGTTTGACTCCCCTCCCCGGAACCGATGGGCGAGTGTCGGCTCCCAGAGTCTGCAGCTGGGGCCGAAGCCATCAGGGTTGTCAGTACCGAGAGGCCAAACATGGGTGTCGGCACCGACTCCACAATTAACTGAACAGCTCCCTCCTGCTCTGAAGACTTGATTCGAGTTGGAGGAGGAACAGCAAGTAGGGCAGATGACTTGATTGGCTCCGAAGCTGCCAGAGTCGAAGCAGATAAAATTTCTGGTAGCACTGGATTCTGCAATAATCTCCTCACCACTCGATTCACATCTGAATCAGACAGTCTGGAAGCTCGAGAGGAGGCCACGGAACCCAGAATTGGAGACCTTAAGGTTGGAGATACTGGCTCCAAAACTGGGGACTGGCTCCTACCCACTACCTGAAAAGTCAGCTCTGCTAACTGTGGAGCCGAGTCAAATACCTTCCTTGATAACTTCGGAACTGAAAGGCTTTTCGGCTCCGAACCAGAGACAGAGGAGGAAGAAGAAGCAGGTTTTGGCTTTTCCAGAGGAGCCGAGTCCAAATCCGATTGAAAGGTGGGCTTAATAAGGCCCTTTTCCACTAACTTCTTTTTCTTTCTGCCAGAACCCTAGTACTAAAACCATGGCACAGAACACACTTCCTGAAGATGGACCTCTCCTAGGCAATAAACACAGATGGTGTGACCATCTGTGAGAGTCATTTTCTGGTTACATTTAGGGCATTTTTTGAAGCCCGACTTTACTTTTTCAGACATGTTGATCCAAGTAAAAAACAATCCACTAGAAAAACCCACAATGTCAGTAAACAACTAAACATTTGATTAAGTCCACTGAATAGAAACTTTAAGCCTAACTCAGCTGTAACGAAAAATTAAGCCTACAGGCTAAAATAGTGGATCTCAATCCAATTCAAAGCACTATACTACTCCAAACTTCAACAACCTTTTATTTAAACAATCAAGGCTATTTGTAAAGAAAATAAAGCCTAACTTCGGCTATAAATGAAAGTAACTAAGCCAAACCGGCTAGAAAGCTAAACTAAGGAAGCTAGAGCCTGAACCTGGCTATGAAGGGATAGGGTAAAATGATGCCTGAGCAGGCACTAAAAAACAGCCTAACGCCAATAAGGGAAATCACGAAAAACTCCCCACAAAAACAGAGAGAAGTAAAGAAAATACAAGCCTAACTTTGGCTAAGGGAAAGGTCTTCTCAACAGATGTGAAAGGAAACCAATAAAGAAAATATTTGTACTTAACTGAGAAGAAAAACAGCCTGAGCTGAAGGAATACGCTCGATCTGTTGCAGCGGCAAACTAGATCTGGGGGAAGTAGAGGAGCATCATGGGATAGGGTTTCGACCTCGAACTTTGCAATTTGGCCGACTCGGAGCCTAAGGATCGGCTCCGAACCCATCAGTAAGAATGAAGGCAAGACTGAACAACTTCACATTATGTATTTCACTGTTGAATTATTTACTTAATCAAAATACTGATATAGTTAGAATTAATAACTAGATTAGCGTCTGAGTACATTTTTCTTCCTAAGTATTTAACATTTTTTATCCCAATCTATAATTATAGATACAGTTTGATTAATTAAAATAACTTCATATTCATTATTATTAATATGTATTGAAGAAATTAACTTAAACCAATCTAATTCCTTTCTAATGGCAGGGACTGGCATGTTCTTTTTTTTCTCAAATACCTTTAATGAATTATCACTTGTGACATAAGCAAATTTACATTCATATAAAAGTACTCAGACTGTATTAACATAAACATTATACTTCACATACAGTATATTGATATATATCACATAACCCAAGTAATATCATATAAATTATTCAATTCCTGCCTTTTTTAAACAAGAAACATTTATTAAACCATCACTTACTACATAGACAATCATACATTTATATAAATGAAAACAAACCACACGACACAATCCTAGCTGCAAGCATTTTATATCACAAACCATAATAACACACTCCCAGTTGCAAATATTATACGTCACTTATAATCTATCCAATTTTTCCCACTCAAGCATTACATAGCTCATTTAAGTCCTGCCACCTTTTAAACCTCATTCCTCCATTGTTTGTATTGTTCCCACAATTCCCATTTTTTCTTATGTAGTCTGCTCCTACCCCTTTCTGAAGATGTCGAATCCAGTTGTTTTATCTCTGTTACTACATTCACTCCTTCCAGTATAGTTGGTTTAGATTTTGATTTCCATTTTCTAGTAATTCTTTTTTTTTGGCAGACACCATTATTAGACATAGTGAGGCCTTACCATGTCTAGGCAATTCCGATTCTGTATCATAGCTCTAAAAAATCATCTCCCTCATCAGACCAATCTGCAAAACCAGCATCTCCAACAGTGCATCCCGCAAGGAATCACTGAAGTCTGTCAATTCACTGCCCTCCCAGAAAATATGTTCCCAAATACCTCTTTCTTCCCCTTCACACCTTCAACATTTGCTGTTTGCCTGAGGAAAAATTCTCTGGAGTCTACTTGGGGTATAAAAATATCAACGTAAACATTTCCAGGCAAAAATCCTAAATTGTCTAGATTTTGTTGCATATTTGGGAGACATACATATATCCTCCCTCAATTTTTTTTGTGATATGCTAACCTCCTCTGATCGACTCTTATAGTTATCATGCAATGTAGTACATGCTCTACTAATTATTCCTTTTTTAATGTCAGCTTCCGTTCTAGATTTTATTAAAAAAACTACCTGTGCCAGTCTTTCATTTAGAACCCCTCTATTTCTTTCTCTTTGCCTATACCCTAACATCAATTCCTGATACGGAAGGCAATCTCAAACCTGCAGTCCAAATACATTCTTAACGTCTTCCCATTCTATCATCTTTCCCTCTCTAGTTATTTGCTTTCAATGCCTTGGTTTCTTTGCCAGTTTTATCCAATAAATTCCAGCCCCCTCTAGCCTACTGTTTCCTTCATTGCAGTTATCCCTATCGGCAGAATCTCCTTTCTCACGTTGGTTTAGTTCTTAGAATACTTTCTGTTACTTTATGGATATAATATTCTGTATAATTATTGTTATTCTCACTAAAAGCTGTGAAGATATGTGAAGGCTGCCAGCCTAGCTAGATAGAATTTTGTAGATAATTCTACGTCATTGTAAATATGAATATAATCCACAGACTTGCCCTCTTAAATGCAAAAAAAACTGTGTTAAATGTTGAACTTCAAAAATGTAACCAAAATGCACTCTAATTGAAGAAAGCTGATAAGTCAAGCATTGTATGACAGATCTCAAAGCTCGGAGACATAATGTCTGGACTGAGGAATTCCTTCTATTGTTTTGAGACCAGAGTTAATTGCTAGATTTTACATATATAATGTCTTTTATTTCTGTAGTTTCCTGGCCAGGTGCAAGATCAAAGAACTGTTAAAATTTTGAGTTTCTGTTAGCTCGGGAACCAGAGAAGAATGATGTAATCTAAAATGAGTCAGCAGTGATGTATTAATTTTAAGCTTTTCTCAGAGAGAGAGAGAGAATCAGAGCATTTTGGACTTTGTCTGAAGAACATCACTCACCAGTACTCTGCTTTTGCTCTATATGTAAGTTTATTTAGAACTGTGACTGCTCTTAGAGTTAGATAGAAATTTAGTCAGAATGAGTCTGTTTTCTATATTTATGCCAGACTATTCTATAGTATTATTTTAAGCATTTTCCTGTGATTTCTGAACTCTTGACTAGCACTGTGTTGAATTGAGAAGATTTGTCTTGTGTTTTTATTATTAAATATTTTTAAACCTTTCAACTGTGGCTATTTTTGTAGAGATAATTTAAGCTCTACAGTACACTGCATGTATATAGTGATACTGTACAAAGCCACTCCAAATAAGCCTTGCTGTTCATCACAGTTACTAATTGGATAATAATATTGCACAGTAATAATTGGACACCTTTTGGTAAGGGACTTTTTAGTAGCTGATAAGAGTACTTGATGGCAATGATTACAACCTTATAGCCTGGCAGGAAGGGGCATAGCTGGAAAACCTGTGCCAGCCTTCTCCAGGAGTGTCTTGTGTGCTTGTATACAAACTAGATCTCAAAGTGTGTGTGTCAGCTACTTGGGCAGGGACACAAATCAATGGTTGGACAGAGAGGGCACTGGACGTTTTGGCTTGACTACTCAGCTGAGATCTGTACCCTATAGCTGTGCCAGAGGGGAGTCTTATTGGGAATCTGGAGAGAAAAGGAGAAACCAGCCCCAGATTGACTGTGATCTCTGTGTGCTCTTAAGGGAAACTCTACTTTACTGTGTGTGTACTTGTTACTCCTCCCAATGTGGACACCCCTCAATAGTGCTAGTGGTGAGGATTGAGGCTCCTTGATTACCGGGTCAGTGCACGGGGATCACATATTAATTAGTGACAGTGGTGGGATATCCACACCACATATTAACTGGTTAGCAACTGGCTTGTAGTAGTGTGGATAGTAAATTCTTGTAGCTTGTGTACAGTGATCACTGAAGGTGTTTTTATACTGTAATTCAGCCACACTGTGAATATTCAGAGTTCAGATCACAACTGTTTTACTTCTTTTGTTAGCTTAGTTAGTCAGGGAGAGCAGGCAAGCATGTCAGCAGAGGAGTCTGGCAAGCTGACAAATAGCCAGTTGGCTAAGATGTGCCAGGCTAAGGGGCTGGTGCATGGAAATCTGACTAAGGCAGACATGATTGCAGCTTTGGTCAAAGCTGCACCAGAAAACAGCAATCAGGACGATGATCAGACTGGCCGTGGATATGTACAACACTCAGAGAATGGGCAGCTCAACCTTTCTGCAGAGGACTTAAAAATCCATCTGGCGCTAAAGAGACCTGAGTTGGAGTCTAGTCGTTTTGAAACAGAAGCAGCAGAGAGACGGAGATGTCTACAAGCCGAGGAGAATGAGAAACTGCTATGCCTGGAAGCTGAGGAGAAGGAAAGGCAGAGGCAGCATAAAAAGTAGATGCTGACTCTTCACCAGAGTCATGGAGGTATTGAGAAAGGGAGTAACCGGACCCCAGAAGCACAAAAGGTCAGTAAATGTCTTCCGCAGTTTACAGAGGGGGATAATTTTGATAGTTTCATTCATATGTTTGAGAGTGTATGTAAACAGAATGATGTCGACCAAAGGCTCTGGGTATGGTTCCTGACCCCCTTACTCCATGGTAAAGCTGTAAATGTACTTCCCAAACTGTCAGACAACGATTTCTTAAATTATATTGTTGTTAAGAATTGTTTGCTAGAATTTTTTTTAAGATAACACCTGAAACTTATAGGAAAAAGTTTTGTGAGCATAAACGCAAGGCAGATAAAAATGTGTGTGAATATGTTGCTGAACTGAGCACTTATTTTCATAGGTGGGTGAGTGGATGTCAGGTCACCAATTCTGAAGGTCTGGGCAGACATTTTGGTAAGGGAATAACCCCTTAGTACTTTGCCTGAAGACATGAGGATCTGGTTAGCTGATGGACAATGTGGTAATTCAAATGAGTTGGGGAAGAAGGAAGACCTATACCTAAGCAAACAGGAGATCCCTGCACAGGAAAGGGACCCCAGTACTGCTCATGGGTCTAAAGGAACCTATGGTGGCAGCCCAGACTGCCCCAACCAGATCTGCCAGTAGCAGGGAAAGCCACTAGTCCAAGTACAAGTCCAGGACCTAGGGTTAAATGTATTCAATGCAACCAGTGGGGTCATGTGGCATATAGATGTCCACAGAGGAAGGTGGGCAACAGAAGGTGAGGGAGCCATTAAGTGGAAAGGACAAATAGTAAGTTGTCTTGAGACAACAGGGTTACCAAATTTACATCCTGCAGATGTCCTGATTTTGATGAGGCAGTACCATTTGTTTATGCAGTTGTACTCAGTCAGGCTAGGAGTCAAACATGTAGGCCTGGTAGCCTGGGGGAGACCCAGACAGACCGCATACTTGCAGCCAGGACTGGTGAGGTAATTACTTTAGGGAGGAAGCTACTCTGCAGCAGTGAGACTGAAGGTGAGCCACAGCTGCTTGTGGGTGCTGACATTCCCTTTGACAGATGACTGCAAAGGTAGAGGTGAGTAGTAGTACCCAGGTTGACAGTGAGGCATTGCTGTCAGTGGATGCCAGACTTCCTGTGGAAGGGGAGCTGGGAAGGTTTACAAAGACAGAGTTGAGACAGGCTTAGCTCTCAGACCCTACATTGCAAGGCCTGAGGCAGGTAGCTAGTGAGACACTTGATTCTCAAGGGAAAGGGGAATCTGTACACTGGGACAAAGGGTTACTGTATAGAGAGTGGACCCCTGAGGGAGGGCTAGAGGGTGAGAGGATACAGCAGTTGGTAGTGCCTACAGCCTACTGTCTGAGGCTTCTAGCCACAGCCAATGATATTCCCTTTTCAGGTCATATTGGCATAAAATGTACAAAGAGACGTATTATGAATAACTTCTATTGGCCTGGAATTTCCAGAGATGTAACAGGGTACTGAAGGACCTGTGAGCAGTGCCAAAAGGTAGACAAGGCAGGAGACAAGGTGAGAGATCCTTTGATGCCTTTGCCTGTGATTGAGGAGCCATTTCAGAGGGTAGCTATGGATATTGTGGGACCTCTGAGTACCCAAAGTTCCACAGGGAAAAAGTATATCCTAGTGGTAGTAGATTATGCTACAAGATACCCTGAGGCAGTGGCTTTGTCCTCCATTGAGGCAGAAAAGGTGGCAAATGCTTTGTTAGAGATTTTCAGCAGTGGAGGTTTCCCAAAAGAAATACTGACTGACAGAGGTGCCAATTTCATGTCAGACCTGCTGGCTTGTCTGTGGAAGTACTGTGGGGTGAAGCACCTGAAGACCACCCCCTACCATCCCCAGATTAAAGGTCTTTTTGAGAGGTTAAACTCTACAATCAAGTCCATCCTACGGGCATTTGCAGACCAGTTTAAGAGGGAGTGAGACAAATATTTGCCCCATTTGTTTTTTGCTTACAGAGAGGTTCCCCAAGAATCCATGAGGTTTTCACCCTTTGCGTTGCTGTATGGGCATAGGGTGAGGGGACCTCTAGATTTAATTTGAGATGAGTGGGAAGGTGAGTGTGAATCTCACAAGGAGTCCATTGTGGCATATGTCCTAAACCTCAGGACAGGCTCAGGGAACTCATGGGCCTGCCCCGGAGAGCCTGGCAGAAGCCCAACAGCAGAAAAAGGTCTGGTATGACAGGAATGCTCAAGCTAGAGAGTATGCTGTAGGGCAGCAGGTAATGGTTCTCATTCATGTCAGACACAACAAGCTGCAAGGAGCCTGGGAGTGACCCTACAAGGTGGAAAAGAAAGGTAAGTGATGTTAACTATATGGTAGAACTGCTAGGCAAGAGGCAGGGGTACAAACTGCACCATGTTAACATGATGAAACCTTACCATGATAGGGAGGCCCTTGTGCTGAGTATTTGCAGTAGACTGCAGGAGGAGTCCAGGGAGATCTGGTGACTGATGATCTCATTGAGGTTCGGACTGACACCTCAGTCGAAGGGGTAGCTATGTCCCAGCAGCTATCTTCTACCCAGGTTTGAGAAATCCGAGCAGTGTTACAGGAGTTTGGGGACATGTTCACTGGGAAACCAGGGTGTACCAACCTGGTGCTATAGAGGACCTCAAAGGCCTATTACACAGGCCCCTTATAGGTTGCCTGAGAGAGTCAGATTCTGAGGGAGGAGATACAGGAGATGTTGGAACTAGGGGTAATTCAAGAGTCCCAACAGTCCCTGGGCCTTCCCAGTGGTGCTGGTGCCAACAACGTATGGCAGCACCAGGTTCTGTGTGGATTATAGGAAATTAAATAGTCACAGAAAGTCAGATGCTTATCACATGCCTAGGAGAGATGAGGCCCTAGAGCAGCTGGGTGGGGCTAAGTACCTTACCACCACCGATCTTCCAAGGGTTATTGGCAGGTGCCCTTGACTCCCAGTGCTAGAGAGAGGTCAGCCTTTGTGACTCCTTTTGGCTTGTATGAGTTCACAAAAATGCCCTTTGGGATGAAAAATGCCCCAGCAACTTTCCAAAGGCTGGTAGATCATATCCTAGCAGGAGCTGAAGGGTTTGCCCTTGCTTACCTAGATGATATTGCCATCTACAGCCATTCCTGGCAAGAGCACCTTCAACATGTCAGGGAGGTGCTGGGCAGACTACAGAGGGAAGGGTTGACCATTAAGCCGAGCAAATGTCAGGTGGGTATGGCAGAGGTCTTCTACCTGTGACATAGAGTGAGGAGTGGTAAGAACAGGCCAGAACCTGCCAAAGTGGAAGCCATTCAGGCCTGGCCTGCACCTCTTACCAAAAATCAGGTGAGGGCATTCTTAGGGACAGCAGGGTACAGTATGGGTACTACAGAAAGTTCGTCCTCAGTTATAGTACCATAGCTGCTCCCCTCACAGTCCTGACAAGGAAAAACAGGCCAGATAAGGTAGTGTGGACCCCAACATGTGAGTAGGCATTCCAGAAGCTTAAAGAAGCTTTGGGAGGACCCCCTGTGTTAGCCAGTCCAGATTACAGCAAAGAATTTGTTGTGCGGGTGGATGCTTAGAACCGTGGGGTGGGGGCTGTACTTAGCCAGATTTCTTCAGAGGGAGAAGAGCACCCAGTGGTTTATCTCAGCCATAGGCTTCAACCCTGGGAGGAATGCTATGCAGCTGTAGAAAAGGAATGTCTAGCCATAGTGTGGGCACTGCAGAAACTTCAGCCTTATCTGTATGGAATAAAATCACTGTAGTTACAAATCACAATCCACTAACATAGTTACACCGAGCCAGCCAGCAAAATGCTCAGTTGTTAAGATGGAGCCTAGGGTTGCAAGCATATATGTCAGTGCAGCACTGCACTGGGGTTAGCAATGCAAATGGGATCTCACAACAGGGAATGGGGTAAGGTATACTCAGATAGACCTAACCCTCTCAAACAACATTTCTCAAGGCTCACCTGAAAAACTAGCTCAAGTTCCCCGGGGGGGGGGGGGGGAGTATGTGAAGGCTGCCTGTCTAGGTAGATAGAATTTTGTAGATAATTCTATGTCAGTATAAATATGAATATAATCCACAAGCTGGTCCTCTTAAATATAAGTAAACTGTGTTAAATGTTGAACTTCAAAAATGTAACCACAATCACTCTTGCTGGAAGTAAGCTGTCAAGCACTGTATGACTGTTTGATCTCAAAGCTCGGAGACAATGTCTGGACTGAGGAATTCCTTCTATTGTTTTGAGACCAGAGTTAATTGTTTGATTTTACATATATAATGTCTTTTATTGCTGTAGTTTCCTGGCCAGGTACAAGACCAAAGAACTGTTAAAACTCTTGAGTTTCTGTTAGCCTGGGAACCAGAGAAGAATGATGTAATTTAAAATGAGTCAGCAGTGATGTATTATTTTTAAGACTTTCTTAGAGAGAGAGAGAGAATCAGAGCATTTTGGATTTTGTCTGAAGAACATCAATCACCAGTACTCTGCCTTTGCTCTACATGTAAGTTTATTTAGAACTGTGATTGCACTTAGAGTTAGACAGGAACTTAGTCAGAGTTAGTCTAGCTGTTTTCTATATTTATGTCAGACTATTCTACAGTACTATTTTAAGCATTTTCCTGTGATTTCTGAACTCTTGACTAGCACTGTGTTGAATTGAGAAGATTTGTCTTGTGTTTTTATTTATTATTATTAAATATTTTTAAACCTTTCAACTATGGCTGTTTTGTGTAGAGATAATTTAAGCTCTACAGTGGAATGCATGTACATAATGATAATGTACAAAGCCACTCCAAATAAGCCTTGCTGTTCGTCACACTTACTAATTGGATAATAATACTGCACAGTAATAATTAGACACCCTTTGGTAAGGGCCTTTTTAGCAGCTGATATGAGTATTTGATGGCAGTGATTACTACCTTACAGCCTGGTAGGAGGGGGCATAGCTGGAGAACCTGTGCCAGCCTTACCCAGGAATGTTTGTGTGTTTGTATATAAAACAAATCTCAAAGTGTACATGTGTCAGCTACTTGGGCAGGGACACGAAGCACTGGTTGGACAAAGAGGGCACTGGAAGTTTTGGCTTGACTACTTGGCTGAGATCTGTACCCTAAAGCTGTGTCAGTGGGGAGTCTTACTGGGGACTTGGAGAGAAAGGAAGAAACCAGCCCCAGACCGACTGTGATCTCTGTGTGCTCTTAAGGGAAATTGTACTTCACTGTGTGTGTACTTGTTATCTCGCCCAATGTGGGTGCCCCTCACTGGTGCTAGTGGTGAGGCTTGAGGCTCCTTTATTACTGGGCCAGTGCACGGGTGTCACAAAAGCATCCAACAACCCAGTCTCTCTTTGTTTCTTGGGCTTCCCCCTGTTTCATCATCCCTTTCCACTTTGAATTACAGTGGATATAAAAAGTGTACACACCCCTGTTAAAATGCCAGGTTTTGTGATATAAAAAATGAGACCACAATAAATCATTTCAAAACCTTTCCTACCTTTAATGTGACCTGTAACCTGTACAATTCAATTGAAAAACAAACAAATCTGTTAGGGAAAAAATAAAAAAACGTGCAATACAATGGTTGCATAAGTGTGCACACCCTTAAACTAATACTTTGTTGAAGCACCCTTTGATTTATTTACAGCATTCAGTCTTCTTGGGTACAGACTTGCCATCAATTAAAGAGAGACTGACTAACCCCAAAGAAAGTTCTGCTGTGCTAGTATGATTTTATGATTTTCCTGACATTTACTCAGTTGCCTGCTACAGCAAAAGCCATGGTTCACAGACAGCTTACAAAACATCAACGGGATCTCATTGTTGAAAGGTATCAAGTCAGGAGAAGGGTACAAAAAAATTTCCACAGCATTGGATATACCATGGAACAGTGAAGGCAGTCATCAAAAAGTAGAGAAAATATGTGACAACAGTAACATTGCAAAAACTGGACGTCCCTCCAAAATTGATGAAAAGACATGACAAAAACTAGTCAGGGAGGCTGCCAAGAGACCTACAGCAACACTGAAGGAGCTGCAGGAATTTCTAGCAAGTACAGGTTGTGTACTACATGTGACAACAATCTCCTGTATTCTCCACATGTCGGAACTATGGGGTAGGGTTGCAAGACGGAAACCTTTTCTTACACAGAAAAACACCCAGGCCTGGCTAAAATTTGCAAAACAATACATCAAGTCTCCTAAAAGCATGTGGGAAAATATGTTATGATCTGATGAGACCAAGGTTGAACTTTTTGGCCACAATTCCAAAAGGTACATTAGGTGCAAAGACAACACTTTGCAAAACAAAAAGAACACCATCCCCCACAATGAAGCATGGTGGTGGCAGTATCGTGCTTTGGGGTTGCTTTTCTTCAGCTGGAACTGGGGCTTTAGTCAAGGTGGCGGGAATTATGAACAGTGCCAAATACCAGTCACCTTTGGCCCAAAACCTTCAGGTGTCTGCTAGAAAGCTGAAGATGAAGAGGAATTTAATCTTTCAACATGGCAATGACCCCAAGCATACATCCAAATCAACAAAAGAATGGCTTCACTAGAAGAAAATTAAAGTTTTGGAATGGCCCAGGCAGAGCCCAGACCTAAATCCAATAGAAAATCTGTGGGGTGACCTGAAGTGGACTGCGCACAAGAGATGCCCTCAGAATCTGACAGATCTGGAGCACTTTTGCAAGGAAGAGTGGCAACTATTACCAAGTCAAGATGTGCCATGCTGATAGACTCCTATCCAAGAAGACTGAATGCTGTAATTATATCAAAAGGTGCTTCAACAAAGTATTAGTTTAATGGCGTGCACAATTATGCAACCAGCTTATTGTACATTTTTTATTTTTTATATTTTTTCCCTTAAAAGATTTGTTTCAATTGAATTGTACAGGTTATAGGTCACATTACAGGTGGGAAAACTTTTGAAATGATTTATTGTGGTCTCCATTTTAACAGGGGTGTGTACACTTTTCATATCCACTATATAGTTTTCTGCATATGCTATGTATAGGAGTCTTAACTGTGTACCTCTGAAATACCCCTTCAAATTTGGTAACTCCAATGCCCCTTGTTCTACTAGAAGAATCAGCTTACTCCACTTGACTATTGCCATCTTCCCCTCCCACATAAAGTCCTTCAGCTCTTTATTACTTGCCACCCAAAACTTCTCCTCTGGTTGATAAAAATATGCCTGAGCTGTGTTTAAGACTAAAGGGACTAAAACGTTTTAACTGCTTGTATCTTACCATATCCTTATACAAACCTTCCGTTTTTTCAGTTTTTGTGTTATCTTTTTAGTCTTTTCCCACATATCCTTAACTGCCACACTAGAATAATTTTTAATCCAAACTCCTAAATACTTCATTTTATCATGTCCCCATAAATATGGGTATTCCTGAACCAGCTCATGTGTGGGTACAAAATTTACCATTACTGCCTTTGTTTTAGCTTCATTATTTTTGTATCCCAAAAAGATCTGAAACTGTTAAAAATGTTCTTGAACACTGCAAAGCCTTTTTCTGTTTTTTTTTTTTGTCAGGTATAATATCATCATCTGGAAATAAAGCCAGCTTTTCTTGACTACCATACCAATTATATCCTTGAATTTCTGAGTCCCTTATTTTCTTTGCCAATGGTTCCAAATATAATGCAAACAATAAAGGGGAAAGAGGACACCCCTGCCTGGTTCCTCTGCTCAAGCAGAAATTATCAGAGAGGACCCCACCCACTTTAATTTTCATTCCGATCCCTCATATTTAATCCTAATCAACCCTATCATTTTTTTTCAGAAAATGCAAATGCTTCCATTGCCCTGCTCATAAAGTCCCAGCTTACTCTGCTAAATGCTTTCTCTGCATCAAGACCCACCACCAACAATGGTATTTTCTTACATTCCACTTCCCTCTGGATCATCAATGTTCTGCTAATATTGTCAAATATTTGCCTCCCCTCCACAAAAATCACACTGATCCACATCTATCAATTTTAACATTACTTTTGCCATTCTTTTAGCCATTACGGACATGAACACTTTATAATCATGGTTTAGGATTGAAATGGGTCTGTATGAAGCTGGCTCTGATCTTAATACTCTTTAGATATTACAGCTACCACTACTTTCTTCCAGGACAGTGGTATTATCTTCTTAAGATATTAAGGATTGGCTTGTTGATATCACCTACTGATAATAAAATGCTATCAGCAAATACTTGTAATTTAAATTGAAAGTTTTTGTTAAGCTCAAAACCAACTATATTTTCTTATGTTTTAATACTATTAACAAACTGTTCTATTATTAAGATAAACAGTAGTGAGGATAATGGATATACCTTTACGAAGTTTAATTTCCGGAGAAATAAATAAACCTATTTTTTTTTAAAATGCTCTAGAGCCTACGTAAAGATTTTTAATCTCAGATTTTCTGCTTACCAGATAAACTGGAAGAAATAGACTGTTTTTATTTTACTAAAGTACAAATAAACAACTGGACTGGTGTTCCACAGTAGGATTTGTAAAATGACAGGGCATACTGTGTGTATGCTACAAATCTGATCAGGAAAAAACAGCCAAGATCTTTATTAGCAAAACTGCAAATATACCAACAGAAAGAACTACTTTTGACAGAAATGTAGCAGAGTGGAAATTACTAAAAACTGAGGACACCACCCTGCCCCGTGGATGAAAGGAATAAAGCACAGACTACACTCCAAACTAGTGGCAAAGTTGCTGAAGTGATACAGAAAGGGAGAATGAGAATGAGCAGCTAATGCACACTCACACAACCAGGGGAAAGACAGGCCACTAATGCTTATGCAATAGCAGCATTAACATCATGCAAACTCTGTGCTGTAAGCTGTACACTGCTTAGTTGGGAAGTTGCATCCTGCATCTCATGAGCGAAGCCACTGTGGATCTGGCAGTGCTATTGCAGGGTTGTGTTAGGGTTACGGCACACTCTCCTATAGACTGTACCAACATCTTTAATCTCATTATCCTTCAACGTGTGTTAGGTTAAGCTACAATGGGTTCAGTAAATCTGGAGGAGCTGGTAGCAGCTTATGGCTAGCTGTGGGAGATAGGGGAGGACAATTGGATCACCAGAGTGTTTGGGAACATGACTATTCAATCTACGAGTGTTTGGGAAAATGATTATTCAATCTACAATAGACAGAAGAGAAGAAAGTTTATTCCAGCAATTGGGGGTTTCAATACGTAAGTGGGGGATTCAAATTGCTATATCCGGTTGCCTTCAAACGTGTTCTTCCCTGGATGATCAAAGACATTTTTAAACGGACAGCAGGCTAAGAATGAAACAGAAAAGTTTGCACACCAAAACAGTGAGCCAACAAGCTAAAGGGGAGCTTTCTTCTCAATCTTCTGACAATAACAAGCATAATGTTTATATAACAAATTCATGATGTAAACTGCATGCTATACTGCAAAGCAATTCTGTATAGTTTACAGTCAGAAGCATTTTAAATTTGAGGCTAGGGAGTTTTATCAGTGCTGGTGATATTAAGTAGAACAAACACTATTTCTTAATTCTAACTTACCTTACAGTATAACAACTCATGAAAGGCTAAAGAGAAGCATGTTAAAGTCAACATACTGTTGGACAGCTGCAGAGTAAAAGGGTATTGATCACAGTATAAGCAGAATTAAAAGATAATGTCACTTGCTTTTCTAGAGATAATGTCCATACTAATATCCTTAGTTTATGTTACAATGTCACAGACAAAGAAGTTTTTAAGCAAGCAGGCTTGAAAAACAAGAGAAAATAATGAAAAGCATAAAAAAGTATTTTTTCTTGCATTTGCGAAATTGTTTTTGTTTGTTTTCTTCATTAGCACCAGCTTTTAGGTAAACAGGTGTAAGCTACTAATCATGAGACCATTCTGTTCTCAGTGAAATCTACAAGGCCTTTTTTTATTTGATAAGTTTCTAGCTGTATTTCCATTAAACAAATCTTTTTAGTTGGAGAGATAGGAGTCTGCAGTTGCAAGAAATAACTCAAAACAGAAAGCACGAAGCAGTTCAGTGAAAATAAATGAAGTATGATACTGTATGAAGTAAAGAGTTACAGAAGTAGTTGCCTCTTGAGCAGCCATAGTACTTTAATGCATTACATATAATAGTGCACAATTTAGTTTATCTATTTAAGGCTAGTCGGTACTATTTTTCTTAAGGCTAAACGCTAAGCTTACTTAAAGCATTCAAGTTGTTTTTTGCGTCTATATTACCTTATTGTATGATGAAAATAGCGAACGTTATTTCATCGTACCGATAATGTCTAAACCACAAAATATTGAACATAGGAAAAAATTTGCTGCTCCGCAAAAAAAAAAAACTTAAACACAAAGATAAGTGGGGGGCTTCACCCCCCCCCTACTTAAATATACCAACTCTGAGATCGCACCATAGTGGAGGAAATGGCAAAGTCCCGAAGACGGCCCACTGAGGTTTTTCCCTGGGAAAAAATTTGATGTTCCGTGTCGTCGGTATTTTGCATTTCGACAGTATCGGATCGACTAAATAGCTTTCGCTATTTAGTCCATTCGATACGCTAATATAGATCCTGTTTTTCACATCTGTGAGAACAAATATAAAATCAAGACAGCTAGCAAACAAGTGCCAACACAGGCTCTAATGTCCACTTTAACATAGTTAACACCTTAGCTTTAGGACTGTGGGAGCAGGCCTCATTTTTTTGTAATAGCTCCTATTTGGAAGGGTAAACTTCCTTTTTGGAAAGTGTATACAGTTTCCTGGGACTTAAAAAGGGATTAGTGGTTTTGAAAATGTATTTAGTTTTTGTTTCCTGAAAGTTTTTATTGATGTGAAAAATATAAGAAATGTGAAATGGGTTCAAACAGAAAAGAGAATTAATAAATATACAAGATCAGCCTATACTAGAACTGTGGTGGTGCTGTGGTAGCGTTGTCGCCTCATAGCAAGACATCCCGTTCGATTCTCAGCTAGAGCGTCTTCTGTGTGGAGGCATACGTGAATGGGGCGTGCCTTCATTGAAGGTTGTGCGTCAGGGCTGGTAACCCGGTACGTAAAAATCCACTACCAATCAGTAGCAGACCGGAGTTCCACTGTGGCGAGCCCTAACCGGGAAAAGCCGAAAAACACAAACAAACAAGATCAGCCTATACTGCGGTGGTGGTACTGCGGTAGCACTGTCGCCTCACAGTTAGACGTTGCCCGTTCGATTCTCAGTTAGAGCGTCTTCTGTGTAGCGACATGTGTGAATGGACGTTCCATCGTTGAAGGTTGTGCGTTAGGCCCGGCAAGCCTGTACGTAAAAATCTACTGCTAATCATTAGCGGACCGGAGTGCCGCTGTGGCGACCCCTAACCGGGAAAAGACGAAAGACACAAACAAACAAGATCAGCCTGCCAAACATTAGTGAGTGCATGTAAGATGCAGGATTAAATCTCATAATCAAAATTACTGTCATATATAATACGTGGGGATAATTTTAGCATGAAATCCAAATGGTGTTTCAGGGATACACAAAAAGCAAATAGCAATGAATCACATAAAGATATGTAGGGTGCAAATAGCAATGTTATAGGAGATACAGTTGGTTAGAAAAACATGGGAATTTGACAATGAAATGATTTCAGAATGGACATTCAGAAAAATATCTGAGAAAAAAGGAAAGGGGGGGATAATAATATTAATTGTGAGAGGGGCTCCAGTAGTGATAGAAAAGGAAAAAAGACAATACTGCCAGATTTATGACAGCAAGAGTTTACTGTCCAGCTAGGAAGAGGATTGCATTGGCATATATTTATACGCCACCTAAACTACTAATTCAGAGCCTTTCAAAATGTTGAGAGAAACGGAAACCATTCACAAGGGAATATTATTCACCAGGGCGGCCCGTGCTATCAGGCTGCCGAACTGCAGCCCCCTCAACAAAAAAAAAAAAAAAAAGAAAAAGAAAAAAAAAATTGTTTAAAAATTCGCGGACTTCGCGCATGCACAGTAGTCCAGACTACTGCGAGTCTACTGCGCATGCTCCAGGCAGTCCAGGTAGGGAAACATAGGAGACGTCTGTGCACTTTTAAAGTGCACAGACTCGCTGGAAATGCTTGTCGGGGCCGGACTGCAACAGCAGCAGTCAGCGTCGGGACTGTGGATTAGGGTTTGGATCGCGGGAATCTCGCGGGACTATGGATTATTGCGCGGGCATTTGGATTAATGTTATGGAGAATGGGCAGCAAGGACAGGTAAGTGTGTTAATTATTTTTAACATCTTAAAATTCCCACTCTGTTTTTGTCAGTACTGACAGGTTTCAGATGACTCCTCTTAAAAAGTTAAAATTAAACTATATATGCTTTTATAGTGCTCACAAATGTATCTCAAGAGTGCCGGTATGCCAGTGTCGATTTAACTCTGCTTCTCAATGTTTTCTTTTTACCACGGTGCAGGTCATTTAAACTAAATTGTAAACTCTGCACACAATGTACTGCAGTGCTCATTTTTTTCTCCTTTTGGGATTGCCAGAATAGCATAACTAGAGAGAGAGAGTACAATAATACTCTATTTTTGGAAATCATGCACGGATACAATTTTATGTACTTAAAGTTCAAAATGTTGTACCAGTCCTTTTCATTCTCCACGGGGAGTGAATCTTTGATGTGAAAGAAACTTGTGTGTGTTAATTTGAAACTGAACAGGAAATTGTATTTTGGAACTGACAAGTAAATGGTAATTACATGTAGGAGTCTTAAGAGCAGATTAACGATTATTTTAAGTTGCAAGAGTATGGAACTTTACTGGCATACAACTAGCTCTGTAAGTGGTAAGAATATTAACGTTTACATTTTAAGAGTGTATCGTTTGCAGCACATTGCTAATTTATTTGCAGAGTGATCTGCCTGTAATATTGGAACTTGTCTTTGCTTTTCTTTTCTAGGTATTCCAGGGGATCAGTGGCACTTTTTTATGTAGACTGAAATAATTTTTGTGACTTCGCTTCACTGCTTTAAAATTGAGGATTTTCTGAATTGTATATAGCTCCATGGCATCCCACTGGCCACAGTTCTGGAGATTAGTGTAGGCTGTACAGTGTAAGCTAAACGTGTACCACAGTTGTTGCACAGTGCTGATTGGCTGTTTGAGAGTATGGTTTCTTTCTCTTGCTGCAGAGGGTGCTTTCATGTTGTAATTTGCAGGTGGAAACATAACTGAACACTTTAATGGTACCTAACATTGTTGAAATGTGCATAATTTCCCATTGTTGTGAAGAGCTGCTTCCTGGAACATAAATATGGATTAATGAATAGCTTTGTAGTAAAACTTAATTAGCTCTAAATATAACAACTGACTGGGTTCCACATGAAGGTGAGCAAATTGGAAAAATGCGTATTGAGAATAAATCATAATGCTTATAAAATTATTTGCTATCTTGATTAGAGAAGAATGTGAAGGTGGAACTATTTGTGATATAGTGTATGAAATGGATGCCAGAGCCTTCCATTGCTGCAGATATAAATATAGGGACCCAAGCTCCATAAAGGGCATATCTGTAATATGTGGAAACCTTTAGTAGGATTGAGGAGATGCAGCTATAGACAACAAGGCTTCCCATGTTGATTGTTGGAAAGACAATTGCTATGAAGGCATGTCTGTTGTAGATCTTATGGATGCCCCCTCCCTCCCATCTCAACAATACAGGTTAATCAAACAGAAAAAACTGCAAGAATTGTTAATAAAATGAAGTGTGGGCTAGCAATGAAAGAGTAAGTTGGTTATCTGTGAAAGCAAGGAGATGCTTTTGTAGTATTATGTTCAGCCAGAAGTTGAAAAGTATTTAGTACAAATATATAGGTGACAACGGAAGACTATGGTTAGTACTTGTTGGCATTATTAAGTGAGAAGAGGAGAATGTAGTTCTCTAAGTTTTAGGTATTACAAGCCATACAATGATATTTATAGGACAACACATGCTAGCCTGTTGCAGGTGGTAACTATTCAGATGAGTTTTTGCAGGTGTATAATGTCTCAGAAAACAGAGTTCTAGAACTAGTGTGTATTGAAAGGTTGCCTGCCTTACTATTTCAAGGCTCATAGATTTGTGGTATGTCACTTTTGAGTGTACCTAGGTAAATATGAGTGTAGTCTGCTACAATAATGGTTTAGATTAGGTGATATGAACCAAGACATGTGATTGTTCCTTCAAGAAACCAGATAAAGGGTAACAGAGGTGCCAAAGACAATTGTAGCTTAAAGTTCATAGGTTCATAGGTTTATACTAGGCTATCTGCCCTAAGGCATTTATAAGCCTAGCCCAAATTATTGTGGCTTACGCCACCCCTTATATGAAAAAATACTGTGCCCATTAGTTTGTTGTGCCTCTGTCCAGCAGTGACCCAGAGATGATTCCCGGGGTAAACCTACGATCTCCCATCCACAGGTCTAGATTTCTCTTGAACAGAGTCAGGGCCCGGTTTTTGGGGTCTTTTTTCCCCCCCCCAAATTTGGAAACCCCGGGGGGGGTTT